>NC_041220.1:1965696-2122887 GCF_002837175.3 Physeter macrocephalus
TTCTTTTTGAACCAGAAGGATACTGTATTTCCTTCCATCTTTTCAAACTAAAGTCCAAGGAATATTTGACTTTGCAATATTTCTGACAGGCGAATGTTCCCATATTTTTAAATGTTCAAATTTACTAATATATTTTAAGCCAGGGTTAACTTTGACCCTGGTAAGTTTGACACAAATCTTTTTTGAAATTTTTGAACCAGAAGGATACTGTATTTCCTTCCATCTTTTCAAACTAAAGTCCAAGGAATATTTGACTTGCAATATTTCTGACAGGCGAATGTTCCCATATTTTTAAATGTTCAAATTTACTAATACATTTTAAACCAGGGTTAACTTTGACCCTGTTAAGTTTGACACACATTTTTTATTTTTTTTATTTTTGAACCAGAGGATACTTTATTTCCTTCCATCTTTTCAAACTAAAGTCCAAGGAATATTTGACTTGCAATATTTCTGACAGGCGAATGTTCCCATATTTTTAAACGTTCAAATTTACTAATATATTTTAAACCAGGGTTAACTTTGACCCTGGTAAGTTTGACACAAATCTTTTTTTAAATTTTTGAACCAGAAGGATACTGTATTTCCTTCCATCTTTTCAAACTAAAGTCCAAGGAAAGCCCCTGGATTTAAAAAGCAAAGCGGGCGGGGAGAGTAGCTCAATGTCTACCATCAGCAGCAGCAGAGCCCAACATCCGACTAACTGGAGAGCTTGCCTCCAATCCCCGGACTTACTCTCTGCTTCCGATGGACTTCCTGTCCCTCCCCCACAAGCTGAAACAGACTGACACCTCCAAGACGCTTGCTGTAGTTGATGAATGTGAAGTCTGCTGTGTCCTTGCTGCTTTTTCTGGAAGGAGTCATCTATCCTCGTGGCCACCCCTTCCTTACTTGCATCCACTCCCGAACACGCTGCATTCTGGATTCTGCTCTCACCATGCTAGCAGATTGCCCTGATTCCCCAAAGCAACTCAATTTCCAAATCCTTTTTTCTCCGTCATCTGAATATTTTGTGCATGTGTCATCTTGTCTTCATCCCTATTCCCAGTGTCTGAAGTTAAGGCCCTCATGTCTCTTGACAATGGTCTTATGCCTGGTTTTCCTGAGGCTTCTTTCTTTGCTTTTCCCAGTTACACAATTATGCTGCTTCTAAAGCTAGTTGTTTTTAAATGCAAATCTGGTGTAACCTTCTATTCATAATCCTTTAATGACACATCACTATAGTGTAGCTTATCCTATAGGATTTGTTCTATAGGATAATGTCTACTTTCCCCAACTATCTTTCCAAGATCATCTTCCTCTAAATGCTCCTATACCTCTAGTCACATTGAACTCTTGCTAGAAGTCACTTTGTCCAGCTCTTTCATGTCTTGCTGTCTTCCTCTATGATTTTCTCACTACATGGTCTTCCCATTTTCTCCACCTGGCCTAACTCTACTTTTCCTTTAAATTCTAGTTTAGGTGCCACCCCCTCACTGAACCCACTCTCTGGCTGGCAGTGCTCATGTCTTCTCTGGCTGCCCTCTGTGCTCCTGTATCACTGGTCCATTTCTCTGTTACAGCACTTAACATATACATTGTAATCATTTAACTTTTTATTAAACTACAGTTGACTTACAGTATTATATTAGTGTCAGATGTACAACATAGTAATTTGGTATTTGGTATAATACAAAGTTATTGTAAAATATCGACTATATTCCCTGTGGTGTACATTACAGCCTTGTAACTTATTTATTTTGTAACTGGTAGTTTGTACCTCTTATTCACTTTTACCTATTTTGTTCTTTCCACCTACCATTCTCCCCTCTGGTAACCTCTAGTTTGTACTCTGTATCTGTGAGTCTGCTTCTTTTTTCTTATGCTTTTTTCATTTGTTTTATTTTGATATTCTACATACAAGTGAAATCATATGGTATTTGTCTTTCTCTGTCTGACTTATTTTACTAAGTATAATACCCTCCAGATCCATCTATATTGTTGCAAATGGCAAAATTCCATTTTTTACGGGTGAGTAATATTTCATTGTGTGTTATCACATCAAACTGCATCCTTCCCCAATTCAATTCTGGTTTAATATAGCAAGAGGATCAGAACTCTGTGATGAAGCATAACATAAATTTTAACAGATGGCTTTGGCCTTTCTGCATCAGTAAATCTATGTGATGTTATTGTGATATAAACTCATATTTCTTTATCTATTCATCTATTGACACTTAGGTTGCTTCCATATTGTGGCTATTGTAAATAATGGTGTTATGAACATTGGGGTGAATATCTTTTTGAAGTAATGTTTTCAGTTTCTTTGGATAAATACCCAGGAGTGGATCTGCTGGATCATATGGTAGCTCTATTTTTTAATTTTTTGAGGAAACTCCATACTGTTTTCCATAGTGTCTGCACCCATTTACATTCCCACCAACAGTGTACAAGGGTTTCTTTTTCTCCACATCCTCACCAACGCTTGTTATTTCTTGTCTTTTTGATGGTAGTCATTCTGACAGGTGTAAGGTGATATCTCACTGTAGTTTTAGTTTTCATTTCCCTGAAGATTAGTGATCTTGAGCATCTTTTCTTGTGCCTGTTAGCCATCAGTATGTCTTCTTTGGAAAAAAAAAAAAAAAACCTATTCAGGTCCTCTTCCCATTTTTAACTCAGGTTGTTTGTTTTTTGATATTGAGTTATATGGCTTCTTTATATATTGTGGATATTAACCCCTTTTTGAATATATCATTTGCAAAAGCTTCTCCCATTCAGTAGATTGCCTTTTTGTTGTTGATGGTTTCCTTCACTGTGCAAAATCTCTCAAGTTTGATTAGTTCCCATTTGTTGGTTTTTGCTTTTGTGGCCATTGCCTGATGAGCCAGATCCCCCAGATTGCTGAGACCAATGCCAAAGAGTGTACTGTCTATATTTTCTTGTAGGAGTTTTATGGTTTCAGGTCTTACATTTGAGTCTTTAATCCATCTTGAGTTTACTTTTGTATATGGTGTGAGAAAATAGTCCAGTTTTATTCTTTTGCATGTGGCTGTCCAGTTTACTCAACACTATTTATTATAGAGACTGTCTTTTTCCCATTGTATATTCTTGTTTCCTTGATGCAGATTAATTGATCATAAGTATATGGGTTTATTTCTGGGCTCTCTATTCTGTTCCAATGATCTATGTGTCTGTTTTTGTGTCAGTACCTTACTATATTGAATACTGTAGCTTTGTAGTATAGCCTGAAGTCATGGAGTGTGATTCCTCCAGCTTTTTTTTTTTTTCCTATCTCAAGATTGTTTTGGTGGTTCCATACAAAATTTAGGATTATTTGTTCTAACTCTGTGAAAAATGCCATTGGTATCTTGATATGGATTGCACTGAATCTGTAGATTGATTTGGGGAGTATGAACATTTTAACAATATTAATTCTTCCAATCCATGAACATGGAATATCTTTCCATTTATTCATATTGTTTTCAATTTCCTTAATCAATGTCTTATAGTTTTCAGAGTTCAGGTCTTTCACTTCTGTGGTTAGATTTATTCCTATTGATAAAATTGTAAATGGTATTGTTCTCTTGATTTCTCTTTCTAATAGTTCATTATTAGTGTATAGAATGCAACAGATTTCTGTATATTAATTTTGTATCCTGAAACTATTCTGAATTTATTTATTCATTCTGATAGTTTTTTGTGGAGTTTTTAGGGCTTTCTATATATAACATGATATCATGTGCAAATAATAACAGTTTTATTTCTTCCTTTCCAATTTGGAAAAATTTGTTTTGTTTTATTGTCTGATTGCTGTAGCTAGGGCTTCCAATACTGTATTAAAAGAAGTGGTGAGAATGGGCAACCTTGTCTTGTGCCTAACCTTAGAGGAAACCTTTCTGGCTTTTAACCATTGAGTGTGATATTAACTGTGGGTTTGTCATAAATGGCCTTTATTAACTTTAACACATTTCTTAATGCCATGTATGTAATTCAAAGACTAAAATTGCACAACATATGTTCACTTACTTTTGGAATGTTTTTATTTAGACCTTAATATTGCAGCCAAAGATTTATACATATTCTTTCATGTTGCTTTAAAAATAGGGTACCAGAACCTATTCTTAATTTAGTTAGAGCATTACCAAAAATGATTCTAAAATATCAAGACATATTTCCAGGTTTATGTTTCAATAGAAAAGACTTAATTATACTTCTAAGAAATAGTTTTGTCATATTGTTTTACATAGAAAATCTTAAATGTTTGTATTAAAACACGTCTATTCATTCATTCAGGTAGTGTTTTTTGAGCAATTACTAAGTGCTAAGGCTTTTGTTGTTTCTGCTTTTGTAAGTACTTAGGCTACATCAGTGAACAATAAAAATATCCTGCTCTTATGAGGCTTACATTCTAAGGAAGAAAAGACAGAAAGTAACCAATAACATAATTGTAATAAATCAGTGGTGTGTTAGAAGGCAATATATGCTTTGGAAAACAAAATAAAATGCAGAACAAAGGGAATTAGGAATACTGGTTTGAAGTAGAAGATGCCGTTTTAGTAAGGATTGTTAGGTTAAGTCTCAGTGAGGATGTGATACTTGAACAAACTCTTGGGGATGATCGGGGAGGTGACCACACAGACGTCTGTGGGAAGAGCACCTAGGTAATAAGAACAGACATTGAACAAACACTAAGATGGAAGAATGTTTGTCATGTTCTAAGAACAGCAAGAAGGCCAATGCACACAGAAATACTAAACAACATAAGGACTATTAACAGAAAGAATAATTAAGGGGCTAATGGTATAAGGTCTTGTCAGTCATCCCAAGATCTTTATTGCTTACTCAATGGGAAAGGGAGTTTTTGCAGGCCTTTGATTAGAGGAGTGAGAGGACCTGATCTTGACTTTAAATGCCTCTGGCTGCAGTGTTGTGAGTAGACTCTAGGTGATGAGGGTGAAAGCAAAGAGGCAATTTAGGAAAGAACTGCATGAATTCAGGCAAAATATATTGGATCCTGGGACTAGGCTGGAGAAGATTTCAGGTGAAACAAACTTAGTGGGAAGGAGGTTGAGGAGTTCAGGAGATTGCATGTTAAGTTTAGGATGGTTTTGAAACATCCACCAGAGAGCCACACAGGCAGTTATAAATGCATGTCTGAGTGGGCTTCGTGCTGTCTGGTGAACACTAGCAAAAAAATGGTAGTTAGAGCCATATGATATAATGAGATCTGGAAGCCCAGGTTATTCCTACATTAAGAGGTAAGGGAGAATAAAGAGACCAGCAAAGATCTATGGAGAGAATTTTCCAGTGGGGTAATATAAAAGCCGATAGCATTTGGTGTCCTAGAAGCAGTGGCCAGAAGGCATATGAGGGAGAAGGAAGTGATTAACTGTGCCGAAAACTGGTCATCAGTAGAATATAACCTATCATTCAGACACTGACAGTGACAGGTGGGGCAGACAATAACACTTTTGGTTGAAGGAAAAGGAATCAAAATCCAGTTGAAGTGGGTTTGAGAGAGAATAAAAGAGGAGGAATTAGGGAGATTAAGCATAAGTATGTTTTCAAGATTTTTGTGTTTTGTTTGGTAAAGGAGAGAGAAGGCAGGACAAGTTGGTTCAAGAGAAAAACAATAGGAAAAATAACATCGTGCTTGTGGAGCAGGGCAAGAACACTGAAAATAACTGATGATGTAGGAGTGACAGGAGAAGTTAGCTGAAGCATCGATCTTGTAAGCTCAGTGTAAGAGGGGATGGAGGAATAGATTATTAATTGTGTTCTGGGACCCAATTTCCAACATACCCTGGGTACCTCCACAAGTCACCTCATTCAAAAAATAAAATGCAGATTTATTATGCTCGTAAATTTAGGAAATTCCCAGGATTTTAGGCACTCTGAGTCAGAAACCGGGAGGAAGACCAAATATATATTTCTTATAAATCACAATATCACATTTATGCTTCGTTGGGTGAAATAAGGTGGGAAGTCAGGATATAGACATGCAAATAGATACAGATTTGGTGGTTTCTTCTACCATTTGGTAGTTTCTTCTGACTGCTTCAATTTTCTCAGTGAAATAGGAAGCAAGATCATTTTTTGAGAATGATAATGGAGAGGAGGTTTTAGAGGATCTAGGGAACAGGAAGAGATGTGAAATAGATATTTAAGAGCATGTGAAAGGAAATGGGTTAGGGAAACGTATGATTGTTAGTCACCTTTAGGAGAAAATTGCCACATTATAATCATGAAATCAAAATGAGAAGGGCAGGCATGGTCGTTTTTTTATCATGTGTATATATACACACACACATATTCAGCTCCAGCAGAGTCTAGGTGGAAATTTGGACTTAGATTTGAGGTTTTGCCAAGAAAATGTTAATGAATAGAGAGAACACCAGGATATTTGAGGGTGAATGCAAAAGATTGATTTGAATTATTGGTCATGGGTTTAAATTAAGAAAGTAAGAAAAAGGTTGCAAATTGGGTGAGTGAATGTGAAAAGATAATAGGATCAGTGGACTGGATGTTACTGGAATTTGTACACTATATTGAGTGAGCTGTGTGGAGTCAGGTTTGTGAAACTGAGATTATTGCAGTTATTGGTAATGACCTTGACATGGGTCTAAGTGATGGAGGTGTTATGAGGGACATGAGCTTTGGATTAGAACAGTCCCTGGGGCTGAGAACCAGGATATTAGAAAAATCATCTAAAGGGTGATGAAATCTCAAAAAATGTTGGAGGAGTGACCATGAGCCAGAGCTGTATCTTTTAATATTTGTAAAATAGCAAATTGACATTCATTTTATCACATTAAATGCCAAAGATACTGAATTTTAAAACAAGTATATCAATGTATTGATATACTTGATTATACGTTTGGAAAGAAGGGATTTTAAAAGTAGGGGCATCCTTTGAATCACTAAACAACAAGTTTAGTGTACAATAGTTGGCATTAAAGAAATTTTAAAAGATTAAAAAATATTTTATGAAGAAAAGGAGAGAAATAGTGTTTAATTTCATTTTCAAGGTTATTCACAGTTTAGCTATGCAGGGATATATTGCAGTGTTTAGAAAAAGCTATCTTATTAAATGTTGTTTGATAACTTCATTGAATCATTACATCTCCCTAAAATGAGAGTTTGAACGCATTTTCATCAATCGATACTGAAATCATTATCTCTGTTGCCTGTGACCTTTTCTTATTATATCATATTTCTAGTTAGCCCTCCATAGACTTCAGTCCATGTTGTACAAACCAAAGAGTGGGTTAAACTTTGATGAGTGTAGGACCTATTGATTCTTTGCATTTCTGTATACAGTTCCCTACGGAGGCTGTAAAGATGGACTTTTGACTAAGTGTTGTACAAGCTGGGACTGGAGGACAGATGCCAATGTGGGACTGGACTCAAACATAAAGCGTAAGAGGAGACAGAGGTAATGCCTGTGAGAAGAAAGAGACGTACAGGGGATCAGTGGTTGTGAGTAAAGACACGGGAAAGGGAATGGAAGTGGGGCAGGATGTCTGACGCTATAAAAGAATGGAGAAAGACAAAAGGAGTACAGCAAAAGAGGGTTTTCTTAACTCTGAGGCTCTGACCCTCACTTCCAAGCTTGCTATTTATGTCTCATGCTGCTGGCCAAAAATGTTAGTAACCTACATCAGAGAACAAGTTGACCTAGAATTTAAGTTCTTCTGCTTTTTTTTTTTTTTTCTTTAATAAAAACATAACCCCTACTATTCTACCAGAGGGACCCTACACCACTTCAATGCATGGCTGGACCTTAAAGCACAGAATTTTACTAGAGAAATCAACCCTTCCTTTCAAAGAATCAAAGTAGACAGGATGAGAAACCAAAAGTTTAGGACAATGTTTTGGCTTGAAAACAAATCAGCCTCTTAGCCCATTATTTAGATATATTATAGTTACGATATTTGATATTTTTATTATTTTAAACATTAAATGTCTCTTTTCTCATTCCCAATATCCTCACATCATTTATGTCTTCTTCTTTTTCTTACATGGATTGTACCTTTTCACCTTCCTTTTGAAAAACTGACAAAAGAGCCTGAATAATAATGTTTTAATTGGGAAATAATGCACTATAATATGGACTCTGATATTGGTAGAATTTTCTAATTTGCACAATAAAATGCTTCCAATAATTTAATGTAATATATGGAGCCCTCAGAAGGAATTAAGCTTTATTCATCTGGATTCACAAAGGCAAGTTACTTACAGTTCTTTTTTTCCTTTTGATGTTAAATAACTAAGTCAGGACTTGATGACTATAATAATAAGATTGAAAAAGATTACTGGAACCGTACAATTTTACACACACATACAACTTATATAATAGTGGCAAGTCCTCTTTATTAAGGAACCGGAATGATTCTTACCACTGAAAAACATGAAGCATCTTTGTAGAACTTCTACGTTTTACCTTAAGCTCTTTGCTTAAACTTTTTCCTAACGTGTTTTGAGTTTGTAGCAAACAAAGAAAAGCATTGCTTCTTTCTAACGTTTCTGCAAATGCTAGGTCGACATCCTCTATTATCTGCTTTTCCATGCTCCTTGGATTAGACTTTTTTTGTCCTCTCTGACCATGAATTCCTTTCTTTTGACCTGCCAGTCTTTTGAATGATTTCTCCCCATGTGGTGATCATAAGATGCATCTTAAAGACTCTTTGGTGGATAGCTTCTCTATATTGGAAGCTTGAAAAACACGAAAGATCCAAAAAGTAAGTAGGCAACGGCAGCAACTTGCAAATTTACTGTTATTAAGAGGATTTCGTAAACCTCTTATTATGATTACCTATTTTAGAGAATTGGAAAGAAAAGTCTGAATCCAGTTTAAGGCTTTTTATGCAAATCTTCCTTTGCCAATAACAATTTTCATGCCTCATCTACTGAACTTAACACCTAGAACCCCTTCCCTGACCCAGCCGAGGGGAGGAAGATGGAAACAGACTCCAGTGGCACACGTAAATAATGGTTCTAGCTCAAACTGTATCATGAACAATAATAGAACAGGCTTTGAAGTTAATCTACCCCTCCAAAAGTATAATCTGGTTCATAAAATATGTTTTCCTAAATAAGAAAGTCTTTGATCCAGTATAAGTTAGAGCACTCCCACTAGTGGGTGGGTCTTCCCAGGAAAGAAGTCAGTGGGATACACCCGAATACACCTCCTCATCCTGGTTGCTTGTATACTTGCTTTGCGGGTGATGTGACAGTTGACGGCAGGAGCTGGGAGATGCTCTGTGGCCTACTGCGAGCAGTTGGGTGTTTGATGTTGTCCTCATTAGGAATTCACCTGGAAAATAAGTCCTGCTCCATCGGTCATCTTTGCCTTGGAGACAGGTGTACCAACACAGTCCAGACGTGCTCCAGAAGGAGCCGTTAACCTGGCATTGTCAGCAGCCCGTACGCATCTAGAGGGGAAGCAAGCTTGGGTTCAAGCAGCTTTCTGTCCAGGAACCCCGTAAACCAGTGCTTCTTAAATTGACCTGTGCACAGGAATCGCTTTGAATATTGTTAAGAATGCGGGACCAGCAAGTCTAGATGGGGCCTCACCTGCATTTCCAACAAGCTTCCAGGCGCTGCCAGGGCTGCTGGTTTGTTGACATAATGTAAGTAACAAGGTTCTCAAAGGACTCGAGATAAATTCTTTGTGTTTCTCCAATAAAGGGGCTTCTTTTCCTTAAGTGATGTGAAGTGAAAAGTCGTGCATTTGCCTTAAACGTACAGGTGGGCTAAGGCGAACAGTATCAGGATGTCTGTCAATTAGTCGGTAATTTTCCAACGCTGATGAGTCACTGTATGCCACTTTGTGTGGGTTATAGTACAGACATCATATAACTGAACGGGGGCATTTTGAGAACGAAAGGAAGCACTTTTAATAACGATGCTGAGACTCTAAGCAACCCGGAAAATACAGATAGCTCACCCTACTAAGAGTGACAAATGCTAAAGAACTCTGGGTAATTTATTTCGGCTTTACCATACAGAGAATCAAGTTTAAAAATGACCCTTGTAACTACTGTTCTTTCCCAGAACAGCTTATGAACATTGCTGCTTTCTTTCCTCATATATTTTTATAAATGTATCCTCAGATAGAAAGGAATTTTAAAAAATACATCCCTTTATAAACCCGTCTTTCTGAAAACGCGTAAAAAATATGATTTGACCGAGGCTTTATTGGGCTTATTAGCATGAGATTATTTCAGCTTGTATAATAGTCGATTGAAATGGTAATTTTCCGGAAGATTTGGGTTGACATTGCCCTACATTCACTAAGACAAATATGAATATTGTTTTCCATGTTCAAGCTAAAATATGCTGTGTTTTGATGCACCATTGGCTAGTGTTGTTCAGCCTTAATCCCGATGATAATTGCCTCTGATGATGACGACCTGCTGTTGTCTTTTTACACGGGCAGGTAGATGGTGTCCTGGTTCTATGATTAGCATCACTAATGTGTTTAATGTATTTTATGGCTGGTCATCATTGGTTCTGCACAGGAAGTTGGCCCCATGTAGGGGGTATCTCTTAATTGCACAATAAATAGTGAGCTACATTCTGCCAATTTTAAGAGCTTGGCCTTATAGACAAACTGGAGTGTTCATATTTTGCGTTGGGCCCCGAGGATTTTACTATACGTTCACGGTTCTTAAGCAAGATTTGTTTAAAAATCATCTTCATCTTATCTCAAGTGATTTACTTTTAAATCCTCTGACTGAATTTTATGTGTGTGGAATTGCTGTACATCAACTTTAATATCACACTGTAATGCATGGTTTTAAAATTCTTTGACTCATAAGAGAAACAGCAGAAGCTGAACTCAATTACCTGCAGGTGGGCTGTCACTAAAATAAGACAAAGCCTGTTTTTTTTTCCCGGTATAATTAACTAGCTTGAAGCTGGCATACGATAATTTGTCAGCCAGAGATAACCCTTTCTTAACCCTTTTTAAAATATAGATTTCATATGTAAATTTAAGATGTTGGCTACTTAAATTGGTAGTTCTATTTGTTTGTTGCTTTAGAACTATATAGTTTTCTGAAATCTGCAATGACTAGTTTAAATAAAGCTGCCCCCAAGAAAATATTCCTTCTCATCTTTATACTGTTTCTTGTATAGGCAACTGAGTAATTAAAACTTTTTATCAGGCCCTCAATTTATCTATTCTTTTCCCATAAATTATCAAAAAAAAAATAACAACCCTGAAGTGATATTTTGGTAAGAACTGAAGACTTTTGTCCTTTATAATGCAAAGCTATTATATATGTAGATATATTTAAATCATATACATATGTGTTTTAAAATAATAATGTAAAATAAGTAGATGAAAATGGATGATCTAAACTCCCACTGGTTAACCAACCAAAACATCCAATCTTTATTTAAAGCTACTTAAAATATACTTATCAAGTTTCTTCATTTTTTTCTCAAGTGAATTACTTTTATATCTTCTGACAGAATGCTATGCTTATGTCAATCTATTACACTCTATTTATCTTTATATTAACAAATTCTCATTCTTAAATTATTTTTCCCCTTGACTTATATTCCAGAAATAAAAGTAGGTTCTTTGCCCTATCAATATTTATGTTTACCTGGTACTGAAGTTGTTCAGTTCTTTAGTTTATCTAGAACAAAACAGCTTGCCCAAATCCAAAATTAATTTACTGTTTTTATGAGATTCTAGATTTTTTAAGTTTAACAAAGATTTTCTTTGCTTAAGTTCATTTTTCATTATGTTTTTAGTTTTTAGCTTTTTGTTCCGAAATAAAATCAGACACAGTTAATTTGCAAAAGCTATTACAAGGGATCTCCGTATACCCGGCACCAGTCCTCAAATACTAATGTCTTCCATAATCATAATTCAGTTATCAAAACCAGAAAGTTAACAATGACACAACTCTATAAACTACTTTTACAGAATTTATTAAAAATTCACCAACTGTCCTTCCAATTGTTATTTTTCTGGATCAGAATATACTCTAGGATAATAGTGTATTTAGTTGTTACGTCTCCTTCCAATCTAGGATGGTTTCTTACCTTTGTCTTTCAGGACCATCTTAGTTTTATACGTTCTGCACAGTCATTTTGGAGAATGTCCATCAATCTGTCTTGTTTGATGTTTCCTTATGACTAAATTCAAGTTATGTACTTTTAACAAGATTACAACAAAAGTGATAACCCACATTTCTCATTTCTCAGTGTATCATATCAACATGATGTTGATTTGTTTCATTTGGGGCGTTAATTTAATTTTTATCACTTTGTATCGGAGTGTGGTCCAAGTTTCCCCACTATGAAGTTACACTATCCCCTTTGTAATTAGAAAGGATGTACTGGGGAAATATTTGAAACTATGTAAATATCCTTTTTTTATCCTACTTAACCCACAAAGTTCAGTGTGCAACCATGGTTCTTGCCTGAAAAAATTATTATTGTGTTTGCCAAATGGTGATGCTTATTGAATCATTCATTCAAAGTTATTTGCACAGTGTATTGCAAAGTAGTCTCTTATGATTTTTAAAAATATTTTCTCTTTAAATGACTATTTCCCCTTTGACATTACTCATTTTCATGTTCGTACTTTCTCATTTTCTTTCCTGAGCAAATTATACAGTAATCTGTCTCATTGGTTACTTAAAAAACCAAAAAAAAACAAAAAAAAAAAAGAAAAAAAACTAAACCCCAAACAGGATTTTAATATATTAAATAGGTCTATTATATTTCTTTCTCTATTTCATTAGTTTTTTAAATTGTTTTTTAAATTACTTCTTCCATTTTGCTTTTGCTTGATTTACTTATTCCTTTCTTATTTTTAAGCTCACAATTATTTTCAATTTATTACAAATTAAAATTTTAATTAAAAATTTTATAAAATACTATCAATTTATTGTTAACTTAATGCCTTTATTTTTTCTAAAAACGTTTTTAGTACTATGAATTTTCTTCTGATCATTGCCTTGACATATATCATAAATACAGGTAATTTATTTTACTTTCGTTTTTACCTTAGTCATTTAGTATTAGGCAATTTAATTTCCTTTTTGCTTTTGATTCAGTTGATGGTTTCCAGATTTGTTAATACTTTCTAGTTTTATTCTATTTTGATGAGATATTGCTATTTAATAAGACTACTTTATGGAATCCAGTTATTTTCTGTGCATGACAATATATGATGAATTTTGTAAATGTCTCATGAGTGCTTAAGAAGAAGGTATCTTTTCGATTATCAGGGTGTACAGTTTGATAGACGTCAGTAAAATCCACCGTACTGAGTATTCTATATACTTATTTATTTTTGTTCACCCAACTTGTCTTATTTTGAGAAAGATATATGAAAATCACCTATTGCTAATGTGTTCTTATCTTCCTCTTTACTTCTCCTGTAATTTCTTTGTTATATCTTCCTTCTGAATGGTGACTTTTAACATTAAAATATACCTTTCTTTGTCAGGTTTTTGTGTGTGTGTGTGTGTGTGGTACGCGGGCCTCTCACCGCTGTGGCCTCTCCCGTTGCGGAGCACAGGCTCCGGACGCGCAGGCTCAGCGACCATGGCTCAGGGGCCCAGCCGCTCCGCGGAACGTGGGATCTTCCCGGACGGGGGCACGAACCCGTGTCCCCTGCATCGGCAGGTGGACTCTCAACCACTGTGCCACCAGAGAAGCCCCTTTGTCAGGTTTAATGTATTTTTTGGCTTGATTTCTAGTCAGGATCACTATACCTCCTTATGTCTCCATTTACCTTTGTCCTTTTCTAATTTTAGCCCTTCAGAATCCATTTGTTTTAAGTACGTTTTTAGTGCACAGAATAATACTGTTACATTGTGAACTAAATTGAAAACATTTTTCATTTAGTAGGTGAGTTACTATGTTCTCAACTCTGTCAAGATATTTTATAATTATCTGTGTTATATTTTCTATGTTTCTTTTTCTACGTGTATTTTTGTTAACTTACCTAATTTTTGATAATTAAGAAGGTCCTTATTGTGCTGTATTTACATGGTTTTTACTAGTAGTTTTTTACTCTAGTATGTACATAATTTTAACGCTTTTAGACCCCTGTTTTATTATTCAATGTTTTACAATTTAGTTTGTCGGGTTTTTTTATCCTTTATTCACACCAATTGCCTGTATAACAACAATCAATGAGATTCTTCTACTCTGTTGTTTTCTTCTCCCCTTTCCCATTTTTAATTGCAATGTTTCTATAATGTGGCCACATATAATACTCATATAATAGTATTCTACACTTTTCTCATCTTTGTCTAGTTGTATAATTACACACATGTACACACACATATGCCCGGAGGCACTGAAGATTTATTCTTCACTGTTGGAGTCAAGTCGTTTTTCTAGAATAAGTGTCAAAATTGAAGTTTTGGGTTAATTTAGTTATTTACTCAGTGCAGCCCTTCAATAAGGTCTTCTTTTATTATTGCAAAGTTTTCTTGGATTACAGTTTTAAAACATTAAGTTGTTTTACTTATCTTCATGGGCTGGTGTTCTACAAATATTATTCCTTCTTTGCTGGTCTTAACATTTCCACCACTTTTTCCCTGACCCATTTTAGTCCTTCCCTTATCTCAATTTCATTCTCTTCATCATTTTCTTGACTTATTTCAACAACCTTATTGTTTCCATTTGAGTTAAACATCCCTTGGTCACTATGTACTTTAGTAATTATTTCTGAGATAATTTTGTATTTTATTTCACTTTGTTCTTTTTCATATCTTAATTCTTACTCATTTCTTTTTTTATTTTTTGCATTTCTAGCTCAAGTTTTTTTGTTTGTTTTGTTTTTTAATCTTCAAATGTTTGCTTGATTGTATTTAATTCAGTTTCCAGTGTCCTGTATTTTTTTGCTTTTTTTTTTTTTTTTACTTTTTAAATTATTCTATTTTATTATCCTTTTTAAAATTCTGCTTCATGTTTATTTTCTTGGGGGCAAGGAAGGGAGGATTCCTTAACTGAAGAGTGTTGTATCTCACTTTTCAAAAATATGTTACACCTTTGCAGAGATTTAATTTCTTTTCTGTTTATTTTTAAAATTTGATATGATTTCCAAGACTCTATCCAATGAAGCCCTCTTCTGTCAGTGCGGTAAAGTCAGCTTCTTTAGTTTGATACTTTTGTTGGTGATGATGAAACTTGTGTTATCTGATTTTTTATTCTCTTTTTGTCTTGAAGAACCTTAAATTTCATTTTTTGCTTCATCATCCCTTTACTACCAAGTTGCCAATGAGTTCCTCTCACTTCTTTCTTTCTTCCTTATGAGAAGCTATGCGGTTCAAAGATCAGTGTTTCAAATCACAGGTAACTTTTAGTTTCTTCTTGGTCCTCTGTGCTCTGCTGGGACTTACTTTTGTGTTTTCACACTTAAGGTAGACTTTTTCTTTCTATCTGTGGTGATATATCAACCCTTGGCCTGTTGTTAGCTTCCTCTTCCTTTCTGCCATTTTTGTTATCCTGTCCTTGTTTTATGCAAAGGCATGGGGCAAGATAGGTACATGAGAGTTTGCTTGATATCTGGTGTGATTTATTTTTTTTAAATCACAGTTTTTTGAAGTTTGTGCATTCTTTGTTTTCACATTTTTCTGAGGGCTTGCACGTGTGTGTGTGTGTGAGAGAGAGTGTGTGTTTTACTTGTTGCTTTTTTGTTGTTGTTGTTTTGTTTGGTTTTTGGAGAAAATATGGGGAGATGTGGACCTAAGCAACTGCCTTTGCCTTCAGCTACTTGGAAGCCCAGCATAACTTGATTTCTAATTTCAGTGTGTCACAGTTAGAAGTATTGAAATATAATTAATGATTTCCATCCAATTTTGGGGATGGCTGTTTTTCCCATGGTAAATAACTATTATACAAATACTAACAAACTAAATTTCTATTAACCCTGAGAAATCTCAGCTGTTAAACTTGGAGGTCATATTTGGTACAGAATGATTTCAGAACATATTTAGCTCTGGAGTCAACTGACTGATTTCATAGCAACTAGTTAGCGCTGTGTTGCCTTAGGGTAGTTCTTCACTTTTCATCATTTTCATTTGCTCAATAAAATGAGAAGAGTAATGTTCCCAACTTCACAGCGTTGTTAACATGGCACAGAGAAGAATAAATCAATTAAAACCATCTCTGACATAAAATCATTGTTCACAAAAGTTAACCCTTCTTACTGATATTGGAAGCACGTTGGAAAATATGTCTTCATTTCTACATCAATATAATTTTTCTCACTTAAGATGCCAGTTATTTACCATTTAAAAATACTGGTACTTAATATGATTTTATTCCTTATAGTCTCAGAACCTAATTTTACTCCTTTAATTACTCTGATTAGCCAGTGCTGTTAAATAACTGTTATAATTTTTCATTAACTTAAGGCTTATAAACTTAAAAATCACTACTATTTGTGTGTGGGGTGACGAGTAGCATTGATTTAAATGTAGATGCATATGCAGAGCTATTGATGGTTATGTTAGCTGCAAACTATTCTCTGTTCTTTCAATAAAGCAAACTTCTTTAGAACATCCAGTTAAGAAATGGTTCTGCAGAATTAGTTAACAAAATGCATTCAAAACATATTCCTTTATGAAAATTTAAGCTGGAAGATGGAACAGTTAGAAGCATTTATAAAGATTCCCAAAGAACTTTGTGTAATTACTTGTTATCAACCTGAGTTATATTTTATGCAATAGAGGTTTTAAAATGTTTGTGTATTTACAGAAAAGTGTAGATGAGAGGAACCATAGAATATTTCTTGTCACAGTGAGATTTAAAAAATAATACTTTGATTAGCTGAGCAGGATTTCCTGCCTCTAGAGTCTGTTTCTCCTTTCAATAGAATTCCTGTTATTTTGCATGTTTTCTAGTATAAAGAATACATGTATATGTATACCTGATTCACTTTGCTGTACACCTGAAACTAACACAACATTGTAAGTCTACTATACTCCATTAAAAATTAAAAAAGAAAAAAAGAGTACATGGGAGATGTGGAGAAAATATTTCATTCACTTGAACTTGTATGTATCTAATTAACATGGTTAGTTATAAACAACATGCAAGAGTGCTATGCTATCAGGTGATATGGGACAATACAGCAATAACTGACGTTGTTTAGAGTTTATCATAACAAAAACATTTTGGGCTGGAGAATACTATTATTGACACTATTTAGAATGGCCAGTGCATAGTGATGATAAAAATTAGGCTGATTTTAGTTGACATTATTTTGCTTTTTAATTCTCTTTAGACAGTTTCCCTCCTTATTGCCTACCTTCTGGGTGGACGAGCTTCTACCGCCTCCCCATTGTTATGTTCCTGCTGGTGTGATAAAAAAAAAGGTGAGATCTTATTTGCTAGGGATTCAGGTTCCTTGGAGGTGGAATGTATGCACTCAGTTTCCAAGATAGGGAGGGACTGCATTGCAGAGGACCTTGAGTGTCCTACATCTCACAAGTTAACTGCTTAAAAATCCAGAACAGTTTCAGGAAGCTTAATAAATGTAAAGTTCAAAAGAATACATGAATAAATTTTTCCTGATTATCATACAGGTGACATAAACATTCATGTTAGTTCATTTAACTGTAAAATAGAAGTGGATACTCAGAGCTCTGCTAACAAAGAATGCTGATTTCCTCACTACAGGTATTGAAGAGGCAATCTGCATAGACACAATTGGAATATTCATCATGTTGGTGATACAGCATGTAGAGGAGAATCAAAATATTCAGTGGATAACAGTTCTAAAGAATAAAACATCTCAGACTGAAAAATTGTACCAGGACGAATACCAGGATCTAAGAGGATCTGTTTCTAATCAGTTAACATTTTATCCAAATTACCCTTAATTGTTATGATTTTCTGTTCCTTCAGGACTACTCTTTATTTTAATGTGACAATGAATTAATATAAGGCTTTAAAACATGACTAGTTATCTGAACTAATGATTGAGTTGGTATTTACTCTTTCACCTAACTTAATGTTATGTTTACTGAAGAACATTTATTGCTTAGCAAAATGGTGCAAAAAAGAAATGCAAAAGAAAATAACACAAAGCAAAAACTCCACTATTCCAACATTGGTTATTTTAGCTTGTGCATGATTGTCAATTGCAGCTGATTTAGGCCTTACCACCAAAATTTCACTATTTCATTGTAAATAGTAACTTTTCCCCCCAGAAACATCTGGGATTTAAAATATAAAGTTCACATTTATTTAGATGGCATCAAGGAAACAAGCCTCTCAGAAATCCCTCACTCAAGAAATATTTGAATGTCTCAGCTGATAATTCCACAACTGCCCCTCATTACTGTGTATATTAATCTTTATTGTTATTCTATAAAATCCATGGAGATAGGTGCTTCCCATATACTGACAAGCACTGCAATCCATAAAATTATTCAATAAATACTTGTGGAATAAAACTGATAAACCAGTCTGATTTATATTGGTAGCTGCCCAGGCAACAATGGTAAACTGGATTACCAAAATTACTTTGGAGGAGCTAACATTATAAATAATATTGACAGATAATAATTTAGCTCTTGCCGTGTGCCAGACACTACATGCTTTACATTGTTGGCTCATTTAATCTTTATCGCTGTCTTAGGAATATGTCCTAATGTTGATCTCCTTTTGCATAAGAGAAAATTGAGACAGGAAGAGGTGGAGTAAACTGACTCTAAGTACAATTTTTGCTCTGGGTCTGTTTGCTGAAACCGAAGAGATGGTTGAGAGGCTGAACAACACTTCCTAGTCTCACTTTGGTAGAGGAAAAGCAGATTGAGGTCCAGATTCTTCCCAGAGTGCAGCCCTGGTCAACTTCCCAGCGTGCATCCTGGAAACCTCCAGAGCTTCACTCTGGAGAATGGGTAAACTAGAAATGCACCCTCCTTGGCCACACAGGCCCCCAGATTTAAATCATCTGAGTGACCCAGTAAATCTCAAGGCTAATGTTGGGCTACCGTGATGCCAGTTTAGAGTCTCTTTAGGAATCTGGCAGAAACAAACGTAAATCCTCTCGTTCTAGGCCTCAATTTTTTTAAAAAATAATGACTTTTTAATGCAAAATCTAGAACACAATCTAGAGTAATCTCGGCATGTGATGAGATATGATGACATGAAGGGGAGTCAAAGTAAATAATAAGTAGCAGAAACAGACTACATTCCCTCCAAATAATAGAATCACCATATGCAGACTAAAAAACTCATGGATATAAAAATATTAAATTTTCTTTTTCAGCAAAGAAACAGAAAGTATAAGGTATTTTTAGAGTTAAGAAAAGACCTTATTTAGAAATAATAGAACTGGAAAATATAGAAATAAAAATTATGTATTATATTGATGGTTTAAGACACAATTAAAAAGAAAATGAAAGACCTGGAATAGCAATCGGAAGGAAATATCCAAAGTAACGAAGGGAGATCAAATGAATGAAACAATAAATAAAGTAAAATATCTTGTGAAGTGACGTGATAAAAATATCTTATAAAATACCACATAAAAAAGGAGAGGACTAGATGGAATTAAAAGTATTCTAAGGTCATTTACCAGTAAAAGTACCTATTCATATTATGTTGTGATAAGTCCAGGAGGCATGTTATAACTTCTATAATATATTCATTAATATATTAGGAAATATTAGCAAAGTTGTTAAGCTTTTGCAAAGGTAAAAAATTAGATTACAGAGAAACATTAAAAATAGTCATAAAAAATAATTCCAAACAACTTGAATCTCAAAAAATTAGCCCTTACATTAAATATTCATGAACTAGATAGCTAGTTAAAGACAAAGACTGTTATATTGAAAAACAATAACAGTTGACTGTTTACAAGAGACACACCAAAAACATGAGTTTACAAAAATGTAAAAGAATAGATAAAAGTATACCATTTAAATACAACCAAAAGGAAGGTAGTGTCGCTAAATTTTTAGCATACAAAATAGACTTCAAGGCAAAACAAAACATTAGCATTAGTTGTTATAAGAACATTAGTAGTTATAAAAGTGTCACTTCATGGGGAAAAAAGTTTTCATTTAACAAGAATACATGAGGGCTAAATGTATATGCAATTAATATGATGGTGTCAAACTACATAAGGCAAATATGGTCACAATTATAAGAGAAAATGGACAAATCTTTGTAGAATATTGGATATACTATTTGATATAAAATTTGTAGAATATTTGCTCTAACAAACAGATAAATATTTTCTTATATCACTGTAGGTGATACACACTTTTCAGTCAGCAAGAAAATGTTAAAAATACTGATTTCAAAATCTCTATAGCCACATGTGGCTTGTGGCCACCATATTACACATTGCTAACTGTACACAATTCACATGTCTCCTCTGAAAGAAAGGTGTTTTCTGGCTGTGCCTAAAATCTAAAATTTCCTTGAAATCTCTGCTTCTAGGCTTTTTTCGCTAGATCTTTTAGAATCTCACCGTGTGTCAGTACAGTGTGGAAGGTATCCAGAGACTCAAGGAGAATTTTTGCCTGGTTTTTCGAGGCTTGTCTAGGGGTCCTTTCTCACTGGCATCATATGCCGCCACTTCCCAGCTGCCTTGGAGTCCTCACACTCCGGTCACTCTTTCTTCCACTCGGTGAGACTCTCGGTCCCATTCCTTGTGCCATGATTTGGAAAATGCCATCAGGGATAAAGTCTGTGTAAATACAGGACTCATTTTATGCGTTCTTTTCTCAAGTATTACAGGTCAATATTGGCTGCTGTCCCAACACTACTAACATTGTTTTGAAACCTTGTTCAGCTCAAATAGCTCCTTACTTTGGGGAGGTAAAACTGATCCAGCCACTCTGTCTCAGTTGCATCCGAAGACCTTTGTCATGCATTTAAATAAATCTGATATTTCTTAAATTGAAGTTATATGTAAAAACAATACAGGTCATATTTGTATTTTTTTATGTTCCCTCTAGCTAATATACTACCTGTCATGCATTCAACAGGATATGTAAGTTTGTGTGTGTGTGTGTGTGTATGCATTTGTGCGTATGTGTATGAAGAGAGAGTTGGTAGGAATATAAATGCATCATACAAATATACTTACATTTTTTTCTGCTTGGACAAAATCATTTGAAGAATTAAATATTAGCACAAGATTATTAAAGAGGTTAAGAAAATATTTCACCCTAGCTTTGAGGGTACCTTTGTATGGATACTTTATTCATGCAATCATTTGTCAGAAACTCCACACATCTTCTGCAGCTAATCTGTAGTATCAAGGTCTGATTTCTATGGACAGTAAATGTCAGTTTTCCAAATGTTTCACTTTTCAGTGACATTGTAGATTTGACTTAAAATAACTCCATTTCGGATACACAAAATGCTGAAGGAATAATTTGCTAACATAATCAAATTTAATTATCTCTCCTTGAAACCGATTTCGTTTTCCTTGGTACCATTAAGAATTACTATCATTGCTGACAATGGAAGCCTATGTATTCAGAGCAGACATTCTTCGAACGTTTTGTACATTTGGGTACCAAGGTTAGAAATGCTATCAGATAAAAAGGAGCATCTCAAAACCTTATATTTTGCTAATGAGAGAAATAAAATCCTAAGAATTTAGAAGTCCTTGTTTTGTTAATTGTGAATACTAAACAGTTGCCATTCAATAAAGGTTTTTGAGTGCCTAAGAAATGAATTGAAAAAAAAAACCCTGAGAATTTAATTGTTTATATGTCTAGAAGAAAAATATAATAATTTTCTTTTCTGCTATCTTATATGACACTTTTATAATACAAAGGTCATAGTTAAGAGTGATTGTTCAGACATTCTGCTTAGTCATATTTTTTCACTGCAATGCACCAGATGTCAGAACCCATTACATTCATGTTGTCATGTTGATAATTTTAACGAATGAGCTTCTGTGACAGGTAGAAACACTGTCAGTATTTCCCAAGGATTTAAGTCCCTTTCAAATTTTCTTATTTTAATACATGTGCTTTTAGAAAGTATGAAATTTATATTTTTAATCTAAAACAATCTTTAGTGAGACAAACAAATGACATTAAGTTTCATTATTCTATACTGTTATACAAAGTTTGGGATTTGTGAATTGCTAGTTTGATCTATTTGAACACTGCAGCTAATGTTTTATTAGGATTCTTTTTTTCTTTAAGATGTTGGGGGTAGGAGTTTATTAATTAATGTATTTTTTCTGTGTTGGGTCTTCGTTTCTGTGCGAGGGTTTTCTCTAGTTGCGGCGAGCGGGGGCCACTCTTCATCGCGGTGCACGGGCCTCTCACTGTTGCGGCCCCTCCCGTTGCGGAGCACAGGCTCCGGACGCGCAGGCTCAGCGGCCACGGCTCACGGGCCCAGCCGCTCCGCGGCACGTGGGATCCTCCCAGACCGGGGTTCGAACCCGTGTCCCCTTCATTAGCAGGCAGACTCTCAACCACCGCACCACCAGGGAAGCCCCTTATTAGGATTCTTGAACCATGTGATTTGGTTGCTTTCTCACTTCTGAGAGGACTTGATAGCTGAATGAATATTTTATAAGAATTAACTAAAAAAAAAAAAATACTGAAAGCTTTTAGTTAATACTTTAGTACATGATAACTAGTACTTAACTCTAGAGACAAGTTTTAGGGGAAACGTAAAGTACCCAACCCGCACATCAAGTATGGATTCCCAGGGCAGCAGAGCAGGGCAGGGCAGGGGAGATGCAATACTGAGCAGAGACAGAATAAGTGAGAAAAGGTGGAACAGAGGCAGGAATAGAATGATGCGATACCTGTTCCCTCCTGCAGGGTCAGCTCCTGAGGCTCAGAGCTACCAACCTGAAACACATGTGGCTGGACAGGTTATATCATGGAACTTGTGATTCTAATTGGATGGAATCACAAGCTGTGCCCTCCTCCAGGGCAATCGATATCTGTCTTCTATCTGTCTTCCTTTCTCCAAATTAATGATTCTGTCCTGAGCAACCTGGGAAAAACTACCCTCTCCCTCAAAATAAATTCCATTAAAGTCAAGTGATATAATCAATGTAAAGCACTTAGCACAAGTCCTGGTCCCGAATTATTACTCAGCAGAAGTTATTTCGCTCCTCTCGTGGCCATTGCCCATATCCCCCTGCGGCCGTGGGGAGGAAGCCAAATGGGGAAGGAGGTGGTAACTCATCCCCGCTCTCCCCTTCCTCCCTGCCCTTTACCTCTTCCCATCTTCTGCCTGCTTGCTGCCGGGGGTGCCACTTCCTTCAGATATTCAGACCGAACTCTGTCATCAGTTCTCTTTTCTCTGGGGAACACTAACCCTAAAATAGATGAGATTACGTATACTGTTTGTGTGAAGTTCAACATTAGCATCCTCATAAAATAATCCTACCGTTAAGTATTTTCCGCATAGGGCGCTAAAGGAAAGGGTCTTTGTGAAAGGATGATAATTCAGGAAGCATTTGTCAGATAAAAGACCCCTCAGTTTCTGTTTCTGTTGAAAAATGTTTTCAGTGGGAACCGTGCAGTGTACTCTGGGCTGGCTACTGCTGCCACTGTGTCTGCCCCGGGCACTCAGCTGACAGAAGCAGACCCAATGCAGGTTGAGCTGATAAAAATTCAAGTGAAGATTCATCCTAACTCTTCAGAGCCACAGACTTTACTCAAATCATGGGAATACTGTCCAATGGAAATGCCTTGCTGAATTATGTGTTTCCTTCCTTGGCACTTCAAAACAGTCATAATTATGGCTCAAATACAAACCCCAGGCCAGTCCTGCCGTATCTCCATTCAGGAGGAGGTTTCTCTGTCCCACAAAGGTAAATAAGAAATAAAGGCAAAACGAAACAGCAAAAAACAAAACAAAGAACTGAACTTAAGCATAGAAAACAAAATGTGTGGAAAGATCATAAAATGTCCATTGAGCCCTGGCCACGTAGAATTCTTCCATTCTCCATGACATTATGCAGGATTATTTGAATATATTTTCAAATTAGGAATAGGAATATGTTTTGAATATATTAATTATATATTCATTATGAAGATATTTTCAGCACCTCCTGGCTAATAGAGACAGAGCTTAATGATTTCAAAGATTTCTTTTGCTTCGCATTGTTGAGATCGTTATACACATTCCTCACTCTTTCTGGGTGATAGGGTCAGCCCTATGATCGTGGCTTACAAATATAAATTTAGAACATATTCATCCTATTATACATCAATTTCTCGCTATGTTAGTATTACTCTAAGTCTTAATATTCACTGGCAAAATTGCAAAGGATTAAATTACACTGTCAGAAATGTACCTATTTGTTTGGTACTACCTAAAAGTTATAGAAAGCCAAAGCCAAGATGAATGAATAACTCAAATAAAAATATTTTCATCAACTTTAATATCATTGATATAGAAAATAAACATAGAAATCACATGAAACCTTTGTTAGCATATAATTTCCAGTACTTCCTATTTTCAAGGAGGGCACAAGTAGTTTTTAAAAATTACTGACTTTCCAAAAATGAATCTGTAGAATACACAAAATCATTTAGAAATTGTTTCCTAAATTAAAACAAAATCTTCAAAAACATTTACTTCTAAAATTTTGAGATTGATTCCCAATGCATTTTTAGAATACCTACAAGTCCTCCAAAATGGCAACATATATATCTCTACCACACAGAAGATTGAGACAACCCCCACTTATAATCTATCTCCGGATGCACTTTGTTTTTCTAATCAAATACATATACCTGTGTAAATATTTAGGTCCTAAAAATGAAGAAATGAAAAGGAAATACTGTGTTTCAAGTAAAGTTTTTTGGAAAAAAACAAACAAACAAAAAAAAATGGTCTAAATCAAGGTCCTACAAGTTGTAGAGCTTGGAGTTTGATTTCATTAAGCTTTATGCGCAGCACATGACAGGGGCCTGCCTGGAACCAGGTGAATGGCAGTTTGGACCTGGTTTTCCCACTATGCTCTGGGAACCCTGGAAAGTTTATGTAACATATGAACCTCAGCTCCTCATTAACAAAAACAGGCATTATAGCAACCCAGATTTACTGCTGTGAGAATTAGATAGTAATAATAATAACAACAGAACTGTAATTTTATAGTCAAACTGATTAAAGGGTTATGATGTGCCAGATTCTTTGATAAATATTTTAAATAATTGAACTCTCGAAGAACTTTATGTGTAGATATTGTAAAACCTATTTTATAGGTTAAGAAGCTTAGAGCAAAAAAAGTTGAAAATGTTAAATAATTTTTCATCAGATAATAACTGCCTCTATAGATAGTTTATAATATATGAAGCTGCAATAAAAGAAATAACTGTGTAAAAGGTTTCTGCTCTCACAGAGGCTACAGCATGACAGGCTACTCAATGAATTTCACTGCTCCTCTGTTTTTTTATATCAGTAACTTCCTCTTTTCTGATTTATGGGGAAGGAATTATGGGCAGGTATTGGAGACACTGAGAACTCAGTTCAGTCTCTGTTTTGACACTGGAATTGTGACCCTCAGGTGAGTCTTCTGAGCTGCGTATTCCAAGTCTGTTAAAGCAGAGGGAAGAACACACATTGTAAAATAACTAATAAAGGAATTATTCATTGTTATTATGGGGAGACACATCTACCTTCCAAATATTAGAGTTTTGACCCTTTTCAAAACATTGAAAATAATTTGGTTCTTTTTTTAACGTATTTACTTTTTTATTCATATAGCAAAACGTCCCCTGTGTCATGGATATATTTCCACATTTGAAATATCTTTATTCTGAAATGCACAATGATTAAAAGAAAAAACTACAAAGGCCAAATCACATCTCTAATACCTCCTGGGTGCATCCTCTTGCTTTTTTTGACTACAACTTGGAACTTGTTGATCGCCAAAAGTCTTGAAGATTGCGATGGTAGAGCCAGAGCTATAGTCCTTGTTAAAAGGAGTGTAATCATATTATGTTTTGAATTAACAGTTCATCAATTATACGTAAATAGTAATGGTCTTCTGAGTTCTCCATTACTTCAAAGATTTTCTCAAGATGTCTTCTTAAGTATGGATGTCTTTAACAAAGTGTACACAGAGTGTGAGTATTGTCTGCCTATCCCACAAATTTGCCATCTTAAAAAAAAAGACCTGTTCATCTGCGTAATGAAGCATTGGGACTAAAAGACCTAGGAAATTGCAAAACTCGCAATAGTCTACTCATTGCTACTGAAGAGGTGGTCCGTGGGCCTGCAGCACTGACATTACTTGAGCTTGTTAGACTTGCAGAATCTCCTCTACACTCCAGACTGACTGAATCAGAATCTGCATTCTAACAATGTACCCAGGTGGCTGGAGTGCGTGTCATATTTAGAGGACGCTGCAAAGTCACACCTTCACTTGTGCTCGAGGTTTTCTGAACTCAGTCATGTGGTTCTGGAATACAACTTGGTACCAAGAACAGATTCCGGAGCCTTGGAGCAAAATGTGTGTAGGCTGGCCTTCACCCACTGTTAGTTGTTAAAATTACGTAGAGAAAAATTCTCTAATACAGAAGGTGAAGGAAATTAAATAAGTTTTCAAACTGTCAATCTTTTGTTCAAACTCTTGCCTGGTCAATCAGCGTTTGCTAGCAATTCATTCAGAGACTATGTAGTGTGGATTAAACATAAATATGAATAGGATTGCCAGTATGCACTTCCTCTGAGCTCAAGCACAGTTTGAAACCTAGATATTACCTTCCAACAATAGCAATAGTACTCAAACCCAGAAGACAACATTGAAAAAAAAGTAACTTATACAAGCGGACATATTGGCTGATTGAAATCCCCATATTTTTTCTTTTTCTCTTTCTTTAATGCTTTAAACATATATAAATAAAATAGTGGTATGTAAGTTGGAAGCAAATATTAAGTTTTAGCTCTGAAACCGGTGGAAATCATTTAATGTTTCTTTTCACTTTTCCAGTTTTCTCAGGACATTGGTCCCAAAGTTACATTTTGTCTTTCAATTTTAGAAGATTTTTCTGGTCTACCTTTAGGAGAGTTTATTTTGACAATATAAACTAGATTATCACAACTAAATATTTACATTATCCTTCCAAGTTTTGTGACATGTAAAAAATTAAATTTAGTTTCAGCTTTTCAATTGAGTATGGAAAACACAGGAAAATTTGATACTGATCAATAAATGAGGAAATTCCAAATACAAAGGAAATTCAAGCTACTAAAATACCTTCATTGGTTTAATTTCTTAGTATATGCAAGTTTTTATAAATAGCACTGACATGAAGATTCAAAAATTCATGATAATAATTTGTACTAATAGTAATATTTTCCTATCAAAATAATGACATGGAGAATTATCCCTTTTAAAATGGGTACACTATTTTAGAATAAAATCAAGATCTATAGCTCTAATTTTTTTAATCTCAAGGATTGAAAATGAGCTATGTTGAATTAAATATTTGTATAACATAAAATATTGTTATAACATAAACATAACTAATGTTCTAGCTGACCTTTCTGACTTAGACTCTTATAAACCATGAACTATATGCATAAGAAACTCCAACTTTACCTGTATTGTCGTCACTCTAATTAGTGGAAAGAATATAACCAGCTGTAACATTTTCAATGACTCTTCAAATACGGACTAAAACTTGAATAATAAACAGTACTGAAAAAGAGCACATATGTGAACTTAGAAATACCAGTAAGAAGTTTCAGTGACTAGAGTCTTGACTGGGAACTTTGGATGCATACAGGACATTCAAGAGAGGACATTTTTACATAAATTTTAAAATTTATTATTCACCCAGGACTTTTTTTACCATGACCCAAATGGAAGTTAGGACATTTAAGGACTGACATCTTCATAACCTAATTCTGCAGCTAAATAAAATCCTGCAGGCACAGTGTGCTCAACTCATCCAGGTTACCTGATGGAAACAAAAAATAACCTCCACCGTGGTAGGGTAATAAAACCGCTTAGAATTACTGGAAAATTGATTAATAACATCTGAACCTTCACAAGCTTTTAAATGCTTGCTATTAGTTAGACCCTCTTAAAGGTGTACCACCAGGGGTAGGGATTTAGATTTAGAGGGTTTTAGATTTTTGTTTGCAAATATTCTGATGAACCGAATAGTAAATATATTATACTAGACCAGGGTTCTCAATTAAGGTATTTCAATAGAATCACCTGGAACGTTTTAAAAATATTTATGACTGAAACAAATATATGTGTAAAACAATATTTATGTCTGGGCACCGCTTCTCAGGAATTCTGATCATTAGAATGGTGGGTTCCGAGCATCGCTCTTTTTTAAAGGCTCCCTAGAGGTTCTCATGCACAGCCACACTTGAGAACCAGTGGTCTAGACATGGAAGAGAGTATCTCTCTCAGAAAAGACGGCGGTGCTTTATATCGGTTGATAATCCTAAGTATTCATTTACCTAACATTTATTGAACATCTAAAATATGAAGTTATTACTGGCAAAGCAGAAATAGATTCACAGCTGTAGAGAATACATGTATGGATACCAAGAGGGGAAGGGGGCGTGGGAAGACCTGGGAGATTGGGGTTGACATATACACACCACTGTGTATAAAATAGAGAACTAATGAGAACCTACTGCAGAGCTCAGGGAACGCTGCTCAGTGATCTGTGGTGGCCTAAATGGGAAGGACATCCAAAAAAGAGGGGATATATGTATACGTAGAGCTGATCCACTTCGCTGTACAGCAGAAACTAACACGACATTGTAAAGTCACTATATTCCAATCAAAATTAATAAAAATATGAAGTTATTGAGGTAAATTCAGAGGACACACGAGTAAAAAATGAAACATAATTCCTGCCCTCAAGCTTTTAATGGTCTAGTGGAAGCCGCAACCTAACAAAGAGCTGATTTCAACATACAGTCCCTTGGTATCTGGGAAGGATTGGTCCCAGGGCCCCCTGCGGACACCAAAATCCCCAGACGCTCAAGTATGTGAAATGGTGTAGTATTTGCAGGTACCCTACACACAGCCCCCATTTACTTTAAATCATGTCTGGACTACTTACAATGTCGAATGCAATGTCAAGGCTAGGTAAAGAGCTGTAGTTGCCAGTGTACGGCGAATTCAAGTTTTGCTTTTTGTAACTTCCTGGAAATGATTTTTCTGAATATTTCCTGCCCGCAGTTGGTTGAATCTGCAGCTGTGGAACCTGCAGACACAGGGCCCTGACTGTAGTGCTAGGGTAGGGTTAAGATAGTGCTCCAGGGGACCCATGAGGTAAAGAGGGGTGAGACTGGTGGGAAAAAGGGCATCCAGGAAAGAAACTAAGATGAGCAAAGACCTGGAGCGAGAAAGGTCATGACTCGGTCATTTACGAACTTCACGGTGAAGCAGGAGCACCGACATTATCCAGGAAGCAATAGGTACCATTACATGTTCTTAACTGCAAGGACATGAAATACAGTGACGAATCAGACAGTGTTATCCAGATGACTATTTTATTATGCCATGGTTAATAATAATAGTGGTCATTTACATACTTTTAATAGCAATGATAGCTTGCCTTTAATGAGTACAAATATTCTTCAAACCAAATTTCATGAATTAGCTCATCTAATATTTTCCTATTTTTACAGATGAGGAAACAGAAGCATAAAGAAACTAAGTGACTGTCAAAAATCACACAGTAAGTAAGAGAGCCAGGATTTAAATCAGGAATCTGACTCCAGAGTCTGCAATTAATTATCAATACTATGCTAATCATGACTCACGTTTTTAAAATTCCACTTTGTGATTTTATTTTACCAAGGCACTTTCATTATAATTCATTTATTGATATATAAATGTTAATATTATATAGCAAATATTATTTATGATTTATATATTAGGAAATAGGGTTTTAAAATTTAAATTAGTTATAATATTCTCATTTCTTTGAAATATTTATTTTAAATTAATTTATTATCACCATTTAATTTTTTCCTCTTCACAGTGAACAGACAGAAATGGAGTTTTTACTATCCAGAATCCTGTTAATGTTAGGGCTTTTTTTTTTTCCTGGAAAAATGGGTAGTAGATTTTGATTGCAAAATTGTGTTCTTTCCCCCATCATGGGTCAATTTTATTTAATTTTCTTTTTTTAACCATTTCTTAACTGAAGTATAGTTAATTTACAATGTTGTGCTAGTTTCAGGGGCACAGCAAAGTTATATATATATATAATTTTCAGATTCTTTTCCACTATAGGCTATTACAAGATATTGAGTATAGTTCCCTGTGTTATACAATAGAACCTCTTTGTTTACCTATTTTAAATATAGTAGTGTGTATCTGTTAATCCCAAACTCCTAATTTATCCCTCCCCCGCCCCTGCTATTCCCTTTGGTAACCATAAGTTTTCTATGTCTGTGAGTCTGTTTCTGTTTTGTAAATAAGTTCATTTGTACCTTTTTTTTTAGATTCTACTTATAGGCGGTATCATATGATATTTGTCTTTGTCTGGCTTACTTCACTTAGTATGATAATCTCTAGGTCCATCCACGTTGCTGCAAATGGCATTATTTTATTCTTTTTATGGATGAGTAATATTCTATTGTATATATGGACCAATCTTCTTTATCCATTCATCTGTCAATGGATGTTTAAGCTGTTTCCATGACCTGGCTATTGTAAATAGTGCTGCAGTGAACACTGGGGTGCATGTATGTTTTAGTAGTGTGTATCTGTTAATCCCAAACTCCTAATTTATCCCTCCCCCGCCCCTGCTATTCCCTTTGGTAACCATAAGTTTTCTATGTCTGTGAGTCTGTTTCTGTTTTGTAAATAAGTTCATTTGTACCTTTTTTTTTAGATTCTACTTATAGGCGGTATCATATGATATTTGTCTTTGTCTGGCTTACTTCACTTAGTATGATAATCTCTAGGTCCATCCACGTTGCTGCAAATGGCATTATTTTATTCTTTTTATGGATGAGTAATATTCTATTGTATATATGGACCAATCTTCTTTATCCATTCATCTGTCAATGGATGTTTAAGCTGTTTCCATGACCTGGCTATTGTAAATAGTGCTGCAGTGAACACTGGGGTGCATGTATGTTTCCAAATTAGAGTTTTGTCTGTATATATGCCCAGGAGTGGGATTGCTGGATCATATAGTAACTCTATTTTTAGTTTTTTGAGGAACCTCCATACTGTTCTCCAGAGTGGCTGAATCAATTTACATTCCCACCAACAGTGTAGGAGGGCTCCCTTTTCTCCACATCTTCTCCAGAATTTATTGTTTGTAGATTTTTTGATGATGGCCCTTCTGACCGGTGTGAGATGATATCTCATTGTAGTTTTGATTTGCATTTCTCTAATAATTAGCGATGTCGAGCAGCTTTTCATGTGCCTGTTGGCCATCTGTATGTCTTCTTTGGAGAAATGTCTATTTAGGTCTTCTGCCCATTTTGGATTGGGTTGTTTGTTTTTTAGATATTAAGCTGTATGAGCTGTTTGTATATTTTGGAAATTAATCCCTTGTCAGTAGCATCGTTTGCAAATATTTTCTCCCAGTCCTTAGGTTGTCTTTTAACTTTCATTTTATACAACATGAGGAAATAACAGGATGGGTGTGAGTTGCCACTAGAGGATCCTATAGCCCCCTGTAGGTGAGTTCTGGGGTGGGCAGGGAGGGGCACCATATCCCCGTGCTGCCCTCTGTCCCCCCACGGGGAGATTGTACAAGATGCCATGGATGCTCTGATTTGCCCTCTTCCTCCAGAGAAGCTTCCAGTGGAGATGATGTAATGGCTTTGGCTGGGAAAATAGACTAACTACTTTTTCTTTTATGCTTGGGAGGGTGCCCTGCACATGAAGAATCCTTTTAAAGTGCTTTAATCAAACTGACAAACCAAAAATCTGCATAAGAGAGAAGATTGTTTCAACAGCCTGAAATAGTCACCCTTACTGGAAGTTCATTTCAAATGTCTCATTTCCTAAGTTTCTCAAGGCAGAGCTCCTAATTTGATTATTTGAGATCCCCAGTAATTAGAGTGTGCTTGTTAATTTAAAAATATCTGTACAAAGACTTTAATATGCAGTTGGCAGTGAGGATACAACGATTTGCAGCCAGAGCCCCTGGTGAAGTCTCTGAGCTGTGTGAAGTGGTGCAGGCAGAGGGGAGTGCTGGGGGCAGAAAGAAAAGGATGTGCAAATGCCCTGTGGTGGGCAATACGGACAGGTACATGGAGGAGATTAGGCACAAAACCAGGAGCCTAAACTAAATAGAAACACTGTCAAATATAGCCCTCCCACCCCAAAGGCTTGTTTTGTCTATGATATGGCATGGGAAGCTCCAATGCTCACATTTTCACCTGCATTGTGGAAAGTTTTATTCATGTGTCCCCAGTTCTCACAACGGGTGTGGCATCTTCTTGGCCGATGAAGGCTCTTGACAATTGCTACTTACACTGGCACGTCATTAGTGGGGGAAAATCTTGAGTGGCTGGCACTTTAACTATTTATTAGAATCATTCTTCATTAATAAACTGTCCTCCATCTCCAACAATTTATGTCAGCAAGAAAATACACAAAATGAACATGAGCTTTGTGGATGAAAAAAGAAAAAAATCACTGAGGTGTAATCACAGTATTTCTTGCATCTGTTGTGTTTTCTTTTCTTTTTTTCCCTCCAAAATATTAATTTATAATATATTCTATTAAAAGAATAACTAGTGGCAGATTTCCTCATCAGCTAAGTCACAGACCGACACAATTAGCAATGGCACGGTTTGCTACCCTTCAAATCAACCTTACGATATCACATTATTTCAAAAGTACTTGCCTTCTTTACAAATGTCACCACTAGAGCCAACAGCTCACTCATTTTCACTTTTTATTTATTAGCTTGCAGTTTTACATCTTAGAACGTGACTAAACAGCCCACGGAGAATGCAGAGAGCACACACTCAAACACACTGATGCCAAGATCTACCTGTATATATGAACGTTGCCAATAGCTTGAGCGTTAAACTCTGCTTAGGAAGCCATTCTAAATATGTGCTATCTTAAAAATAGTATAAGCCTGTGGAAAATGTGGGTACCACATGCTTGTAAGAAGATTTCTCAATACCTCTCACCATTATCAGAATTAGTAACAAGCAAGGCATTATTGCGGGGGGAAAGGTTTGTTGTAACCCTTAAATCAATTCAATGAGTAGATTAGCTTCTGTTGTTATTCCCAAAGAGACCAAACAAAAATCTCATTTCAAGGAACATTTATGGTTATAACTTACTGTCTGCATTTCTGACCTTTTGAGCTCCCTCCCATCCCAGCGTTTCATAGGAAAGTCTTTAATCAATCTGGGAAGTTTGCACATTGACTAAGGCCAGTGAGTCACTATAACAGATGATCAGCGACGTTTGCCAACGTGTGAGGTTGACACCTGTTATTTATTCCTATCCTATGGCTCTGATAGTTCCGGTTGGAGAAATTAACAAAACGACCTTGTGAGGTTCACTCCTCCCAGCCGAGCAAGTCTCATTCCTCCAACAAAGGACGCAGAGGCGGCTTAGTGCGGAAGATGAAAGAGCAGGCGTCAGCTCTTGTGCTAATCATCCTATTTTTACTGTGAATATAATTATGCTTTGCGTTTGCATTCATCACAGAAAACCTGGGACAGGATCTCCTCCCATATTAGCATTAAAAGGCTCTGTACAGTGCTTGGCAGGAATATGCTCAATGTGCTGTTTGTCTATAGAGCTTTCGGGGTGCTACTTCCACTTACTTCTCATACGTAAAAACAGCCAGCCAGCCATCTGTTAGGGAGAATACAGAGTGCACATAAACTGTTCAGCATGTCTGGTTTGCAGGGCCCCAGAAATGGGGACACTAGCTCAGAGGAGCTGTGAGTGGGGTTCGTAGGCAGAAAGCATGGGTTCAACCTGCCTAGCAACAGACTTTGGCATTCACCCCATTCACCCTGCTGGCTGAGGGGCTCCCTAACTGGAAACATTTAAACTGTCATTATTACATACTTTACGGTATTCAGCAGTGAAAAAGTTAAGCGAGAACCAAAAAAATGGTCAATAATCTAGACTGAAATGTGATTGAAGCAAAAAACATGATTGTGTGACACAGGCAGAAATGTCTACAGAAGGGCTAGGGAAGCGATTGACAGAACACCTGTTTGATGTGAGATGACCAGGAAAGAGCACTGAGTGGATGAGTGGATTTCCAGGGCCTTGGAAGTGAAAAAGCACTGCGGTACCCGGAGGTCTGGTGAGGCAAAGGAGCTGTGGAAATGCAGATCTTTTGACCTAATTATTTTTGCCCTGCAGTTTTACTTCTTGGAGTGTTTGTACAGTGTCTAAAATTGATCCCAACAAAATTCATTATAGGAAGAAATATTGGATGGAGAATATTATCTTGGTAACATGAAAAAAATAAATAATTGCTCAGTGTAATTAAGTGGAAGCTCCTGGAGAGCTTGTTATGTTTTTAAACAGATTCTGGTCCTTTGTAGACATTCAATAATGAATGGACAAAATGAATGATTGTGGCCAGTTCTTCCACTTTGCTGAATTCGGAGAATTCATTTCGTTGTTAATGAATGAACACCAAAACAGCAAAGAGTCAGGAGGAGGGAAGAAATGATTATTGGTTTGCAGAAGCATCACCATAATAAGGCACTCAGGTCATGAATGTGCCCATGTGTGGACATTTGATGCACACTGAATAACATGTGTGGAGAAGCGTCTTTGAAATCCACCAAGGTAATTTCTGCCACCATCCATTTTCATTTGTGTTTCTCTATCTTGATTCCAGAAAGCGGGAGCAGGGTATATTTCTTAATCCTTAAATTACGTTCATGGTTTGATGGTCTATTAAAATCTCATTTTATTAGACGGGAAATGTCTTGTTAACATATATGCAATAATTATGTACAATTATGTAAAATATATGTAAAATTATCAGGTCAATGTTGGCTAAATAAAAAGCACACAGTAAAATTTAGCTATCATTGTTTTTAATGTTATTATTATTAGCTTATAACAAGTATCTTTTAAAATCCAGACATTGATTTTTATTAGTTTTACTATTTTTTCATTATATCTCAGACTTTAAAAATTATATCTATGTACATATAGATGTTTATATGTAAGATAAATGAAACATACTGATTAAGTACATATAGATGTTTATATGTAAGATAAATGAAACATACTGATTAAGAAGTTAAACAACCATGTTTCCACCTCCAGCTTAAAAAAAAAAAGTACTACTAATAGAGCTACCTGCCCTCCTGTCCATATGTTTACTGGTGATTTCTATTGTCTCTTCACCATATGCCTGTTCATGTCTTTTCAAATTTTTTTTAAATTGAGATGTCTGTTATTTTCTTACTGATTTGTCAGCGTCCTTTATATATTCCAAATACTAACATTTTAATGTACCTTTTTTTTTTTTTTTTTTTGAGGTATGAGGGCCTCTCACTGTTGTGGCCTCTCCCGTTGCAGAGCACAGGCTCCGGACGCGCATGCTCAGCGGCCGTGGCTCACGGGCCCAGCCGCTCCGCGGCATGTGGGATCTTCCCGGACCGGGGCACGAACCCGCGCCCCCTGCATCGGCAGGCGGACTCTCAACCACTGCGCCACCAGGGAAGCCCTAATGTACTTTTGATGAGAATATTTTCTCCCAGTTTGTGGTTTATGTTTTGATAATTTTTAATGGTGTCTTTGATGAACAGAAATTTTCACTTATCAGAATTTCCTTTATGGTTTATTATAGACAAGTGTTTTGTGGAATCATTCGTTACTCTGATTTCATAGAATCCCATATTTATTCAAATAATTTATTCATTACCAATTATGTTCCAGGCATTTTGTAGGACCTTAAGTACATCATTAAATAAAATTCCTGAGGGTTTTTTTTTTCACCTGTAGGTGTTTAATTTGCCTGAAAGTGAATTTTGTTCATGGTATGAAATATGAATCCATTGTGTTTATTTTTGATAAGTATAATCACTAATCAGACTACTACTTAAAGAAAACTTTTCTCACTGCACTACAGTGACTCTAACAAAAGATGCATTCATACATATGCAGAAATATTTCTATGCTCAACCCTCTGTTCAGTTTATCTCTTTTTTATCTTTATGTCAATAGCATATGCTCTGAATTATTATAGCACTGTAATAAGCATTCATATACAGCAGGCATGTCTTTCCAATATGCCATTCTCCATGAATATTTTGTATAGTCTGAGCCCTTTACTTTGCCATATAAATTTTAGATCAGTCTTATTAAGTCCCACACAAATAATGTTAGAATTCTAATCAGAATTGCATTTTATTTATATATCAATGTGAAACAAAATGGCCTATTTATGATACTCAGGAAAATGGTGTGTTTCTCCCTGTTCGGTTTAGGTCTTTTCAAATCGTTTTCAGTTACTTCTATAGCTACCGTTAAAAATATCTTATACCATTTCTTAAATATGATTTCTAGATGATTTTACAATGTTTTACTATTTACATTGTATATTTAATTTAAAGATTTTCTCTTTGCTACTGGTCTGCAGAAATACAGTCAGTTTTTATGTAGCTTGTCTCATTTTAAACACTCATGTTAATTCTGATACTGTATAGATTATTTAGGAGTTTTTATGTAAGCAAATATATCACTGTAACTAATGAGAGTTATTTTTCTTCTTTTCCAATACTTATTTTGTTTTTGTTTCTTTAGCTTTTTGTGATGACTGGGAACTACAATATAATAAGTAATATACTCATATATATATTATTTGTGTATTTATATAATAAGCATACTTTTCTCCTTCCCGTTGTTAAATAGACTGTTTCTAACATTTTACAATGATTTTTTTCTATTGTTTTTGGTAGCCTCTCCTAGTTGAAGTAAGGATGTTTCCTTTTATTTTACTGTTATTTTTTATCATTAATAGGTGTTGAATTTTACTGCCAGCTGTTACAGAAAAATTGGGTGGTTCATTTAAATTTTCACCTCTAAGTTGTTAATGTGGTAGTTATTAAATCAGTCAGGATAGGTTAGATTAAGCTGCAGTAACAAATAGTCCCCAAAACTCAGTAGCTTAGAACAACAAAGGCTTATTTCTTGTTCATGCTGCAGTCCTAGTCCACACTGTCTTCAGTCCAAGATCTGTGCTGGTGGAACAGCTTCTATCTTAAACATTGTTGGTTTTATGAAGGAAAGAAAAATAACCATAAGGAAGCCCATGGTGCCCCTTGAAGTTTCCGCCTGTCACTGAACTTAACATTTCATTACCTAAGGCAAACTACATGTCTAAGGCTGGGATGAGGATGTATAACTGTCTTCCAAGTTGAGGCAATGAATAAATAGGAAAAATAATACTGTCTAGCACAATATATTAAGATTGTTTGATCCAAACTGGCAGGCTTCTAATAATTTCATTTCATTCACGGTATATTTTAATAAATTTCTAGATACAGTATACTAATATTTTCTTGATGATTTTTCATCTATGTCCCTAAATAAAATTGGCCTGTTAAAATTAAAAAAAAATTTAAAGTTTTTTTGCTTTATCTTTTCCTGTTGAAACCTACTAAAATGGGCTGAATTTTTCTGGTTTCTGGGAAGGTAAAATAGGAAAGATGGCTTCCTTGAAAAGATGCCAGTGTTACATTTTGTAAAAATTTAAATTATTGTTCATCCTTTTCACGTTGAAGTGATATTCATGTTTTCTGGGTTTATTTTTTTCTGGAGTCATCTAAAACTTATAAGTGTCTAGTTATCTGTTTACATTTAAAAATTTATTGTGACAAAGTATTTTATAGCATCCCCTTATTGTTTTTGTATTTTTTTCATTTTTTTTTTTTTTTTGGTGGTACACGGGCCTCTCACCATTGTGGCCTCTCCCGTTGTGGAGCACAGGCTCCAGACATGCAGGCCCAGCGGCCATGGCTCACGGGCCCAGCCGCTCCGTGGCATGTGGGATCCTCCCGGACCGGGGCACAAACACGTGTGCCCTGCATCGGCAGGCGGACTCTCAACCACTGCTCCATCAGGGAAGCCCCTAGTTGTATCCCACTTTTAATTCACACTGTTGGTCATATGTGCATTCTGTGTCTTTGCTTGATTATTCTTGTTAGAATTTTAAAAATTTACTAAACTTAAAAAAAATCTTAATTTTTGTCCTGGTTAAATGTTTCTGCTTGTTCTTTGCTTTCTATTTTATTAATTTCTGCTATTATAATTATTGTCTCTATTCTACTTTTCTTGGATTCATATTCAGGTAAGTGCTTGCTCAATTTAATTTTAGCCTTTATTCTTTTCTGACACTTAAGGTTACATATTTCCTTCAATTGCTAATTTATCTGAATCACAAAATACTTGATATGTTGTGTATTCATCATTATTCATCTATCACTTTTTATTTGACTCATATATTATTGTGTTCTTTATAGTGTTAAATACATTGGAATTTTAGTTTTGTCATTGTTATTGTTATTTATTAGGAACTTAATTTCATTGTGATCCAAGTCCATGGTTCTTTTATATTAATTTCTTAGAATTTTCTCTCTATCTTGGTTCATGTAATGTCGAAAAAATATTTTGTCTTTGCTGAAGAAAAATATGTATTGTATATAAAATATGCATCAACTATGTCTAGTAAATTGAGCTTATTATTATGTTGATCAAATTGTATATAATTTTTAGTCCTTTTTGTCTGCTTGACTTATTTACTGAAACAATTGTGTTAGAATCTTCTGAGTAATAGAACATGTGCCAACTTATCCTTGTAGTTGTACCACTCCTTAATTCACATATTTAAATTTATCTTTAAGATGCATGGAAATTGAGCCAATCATTTTTGACTATATTTAACTATACATTAAAGCCAACAGTAAAACTAAAATATACAATAAAATAAATGAGAGAAAAGAGTAAAATTTAAGAATTGTACTTTTCTTTTCTCTCAGCCTGAAGTAAATTGCTCATTTCAGTATGGATATTTGTCTTAAGTACAATGATATAAGAAAGGTTGTTAGTCCTTAATATAAATTCCTGAATTTCCAAAGAAGAACTAAGATTTTCAAAAAAGATTCCTGTGTTTTAGTGCTTACTTATGCTACTTTAGACAATATTATTATTGTAGATTTTATGTGTTATTCCTTGATGTGTTTTAGACCACAGCCCATCTCACCAGTTAAGCTTCCTCATTTTTGCATGTGCCAAGTGCCATGCTAATCTCTGGCCCACTATCTTCTATATTTGTGTTTTTAGGAAATTTATTTCATTTTTATGTAGAATCTGCCCTATTCTAATGGGGTATAAAATTACTTACACTATGAATATGAGATAGAAAAATAATATAAGTTAACTGTGAGAGAGAAACAGGAAATAAATGTAAGAATGGAAAATATAACCTTTAATAAATCTGGACTATCAGTCTTAAAGCCTAAAAAGTTATTAATGATGATAATAATATCAAGAGCAAACACTTTGTAGAGCTTACTGTGCCTGCCCCTATTTTAAGTGCTATATATATATATATATATATATATATAAAGATTTTTAATACTTAACACAATCTGATAAGGGAGGTACGATTTTTCCGTTTTTCAAATGCAAAAACTAGGAGGTAAAGTCAACCCATCCAGGATCTCAGAGCCACTGAGAGCTATTAAGAGTCTCTAGACAACATTTCACAATTCAATATAGATATTTCACGATTCTATATATACAGGTTATGGTTCCTGACATAAATAAAAACTGTTAAGAACCAATTAACATAAACACACAAATGTATGAAAATAGACATAAGGAAATTCAAAGTGATTTTACAAGCTGCATTTGACTTTATAAACCTTCCTGTTTCAACTTCAAATGCTGTCCTTATATACGCACCAAATCTTAAGCAATCTAAACCTTAAGAACTTCTCTAGTAAAACAACTACATACAATTAAAGTTTATGTTTTTCGATAAGTAAAGAGAAAATATGATTAATTATAGACATGATTTCTCATCCTTTTCCCACCATGCAGAAAGCCCCAAGAAAGGGTTTGTCATGAATAAATACATAAGGGTTGTTAAAAGGGAGAGATAGAATAAACAAGGTGATTACAACAAGGAGCTGAGAATCATTTATACACATTTTCAAAGCAAAGGTATAAAAAAGGCAACATATTTGCAAAAATTCAATATTCTAGTATATGTTTGGCCAGTAGCAAGCTGTGTAACTTTCTACAGGTGAAATGTGCTATATGGAACTCATATGTCCTCATTGGTAACAAAGGAGGATTAGAATAAATTTTCTTTCCTAGATTTCATTAATTTCTCAACAACTTTGTGGAGTAACAGTCTGGAGCCCAACCTACTTATCAGAAGTAAGAGCCATGAAGGTGTTTTGGGAGAGGAGCAAGTGACACCTCATGTACAGGTGCAGCTTCCTCCTTAAGTCACCCATTGTCCAATCAAATTGTGACAGTGAACAGTAGATTTCAGTCATTTGTCTTATTGCCTCTCTCTTTATTTATTATTTTCTTTCTTAGAGTTTTAACATATTTTTAGGTATATAGCTATATGAACCCCAGTTTGGTCAGTTGTAGGGATTTGTATCCAGATGCCATAGAGTTGGAAACTGAGTTAAAGTGATACCGAAACTCAGGCCTGGCAGCTGGCCCCTCGAAAGCCAGTACTCGAGAGACAGGTATTGGTAGAAAGGAAAGTTGCTGAATTCGAGAGGCCAGCACCTGGGAGAGAGGGTGGATTCACGTCCAAAGGCCAATTTCCCCACTGCAGACCAGTGGGCAAGAGCTTTTAAAGTGGAGTCTCAGGGGTGTATAGGTGGAAGGAGGGGGCTACCTGCAGAAACAGCGCAGTCAGCTCTGACCGCCATCTTGAAATTGGTCATGCAGCGGTCTGATCAGTGTCCTCTTGATTGTTTTAAGTAGTTAGTCTTCAGTTCCAGGGTCGGTTTGTTCCCATTTCTTTGAGGCCAGTTCTTGGAATTGCGGCAGCTTATGTCATGGCTACAGTCTGCTCATCATGTAGTTAACTTCTTCCATCTGGTAGGTTTCAGTATCTATAAGACAGCTCACAGGATGTGGCTCAGAATATTGAGGAGGAACTAAAGGTCCTGGACTTTGTTGAATGGCTCAACTATTATTATTTTGTCTTGTTGACTATTTCCCTCTTCCTGCACTTTCTCAGTTCTCTGGTTAAGCTTATTCTTTGACTAAAGTTATTCTATGGAGAAGAGGTAGGCAGAGGACTTGAAGGGATCTGTACTGCCAAAGCCCCATAGGGTTTTGCTCTTCTTCAAGAGAGTATTGTGGAATTTCTCCCTGTCCTCCTCCATGTTATCATTATTAGCTATAACGTCTTAGAGCAAGCCACCTGGTATTTCTAAATACAGGTATCCCCCATTTTTCGAAAGTTCGCTTTATACCACTTCACTTTTATGAAGATCCTACATTAGTTCCTATTTTGCTAACTGAAAGAAATCCAAAGAGGATTTTTGATTTTCCAAAAAAAAAAAAAAAACAAGTGATGGAAAGTGAAAATAATAGCATTTGCTTTGTGGCCAGCTAAGCCATTACAGAGGTAGCACACCCCCGAAGCTGTGACAGTGACATCACCAAACCCCTTCCCCAAGAGCTCCTCTCAGCATCCAGCCGTCTTAGCTTTGAACTGTGTCTGTGAGCACCTGAGTTTAACTCCATTTATTTTGTGTATCCGTTAGCAAGAGCCCCCCTAAGATAATTGCGACCTCACTTTACACCATTTTGGTTTATAAAAGGTTTCATAGAAATGCTCTACTTTCAGATGGGGGAGTGGGACCTACACAAAGTCACACAAGAAGAAAATACCTACTTCTGGAGGCAAATATATAAAAGCCAATTTCTGGCAATTGTGAACACCTCTAGGATGTTTCCTGGTTCTGTCTCACTAAATAACAAATACTCCTTCATAGGTAAGCGTTTTATTCCCAGAAAACATTCTTCTAGGTTATTTCTTATTTTTGAACCAAATTATTCCCTAGAAAAATCGTCTTTCTTCTGACACTTCTCCCTTCTTAGGAAGAGAAATTTCTACATACCCATAGAGATGCTTCAACACATGTTTTCAGGTGTTCTCAAGCTAAACCACTTTCCTTTATCTTCCATATCCCTAATTTCCCTTCAAATTATCATTAATTTTGGCCTAAAATATGTTTAGATATAGCAAGATCTATATACATGTTTTTAGACAATTTGAACTGAAGTCAAATCTGAATTTTTAAGTTGTAATTATGGATAGACATCGAATATACTTTATCACTCCGAAGAAAACAAGAAAGCGAGAAAGAAGCTACTCAGCTTTTGGTCCTAATTTTGAGGGCCTCAATATGCAAAGGATGACTTTATGTTCTTCCCTTAGCTCTGTGTTAATCTCAGTTATTGTCTGGAGTTATTAGGAGACCAGACTATGGTTGCAAGTACTTTGAAGGGTAAACCATGCTTTGGTAACTTTCTTAATATAATGCAGCACTTTATCTTTCTCTCTGTGTGTTTATTCTGGAAATCCATCTAGTCACTTGCCCCAAGTTGTAAGCATTAGCAATTAGCATCTTTTTATTCAGAATGAACAGGAAGTATAGTTATCTTTCTACCGAATGTGTTTTATCTCTAGTAAGTACTTCTTTAGTTGGATTTTTATTTGGAATACGTAGGTTTATTCTCATTTGAACGGTTCTTTCCTCTTTTAATCGTTCCCATTAGTGTCACACACCAGATGACAACGACTTCCCTGCATATTCTCTCCGACACTTTCATTTGCTCTACCACTAACTTTATTACCTGAGTGTGTGCCTTACAAGCCCGCTGGGTAGACAAAATTCCAAGAGCCTGAGCTACCTTTCTTCACTACACCCTCAGCTCCCTGATCATTTCTACTTTAGTGCTTAGGGTTCTTCAGAGAAGATGACAATAAAAAGCCAGGGCATTGAAGTGAGCTTACCACACAATCATCACTGTCCCCGAGCATTGGTTTCGTAACATAAAACGTCAGAAATACATCATCCCACTGGACCTGGAGACATTACAAAGAACACATTTTTTTTTTTATTATTATTGTTGCTGTTAATAGTATTACTGCGATGGGAGGTTTGGAACTATAAAAACAAGTTAATGCATGCAGCTTGTAAATTTTAAAATCTTTCTACGGGGCAATAAACATTAATTAACGTCCAATAGATATATCTGAGTCTCATAACAAATACAGCGTTACACAGAAAGCGCTGTTGAGTTGTACGACAGGGAGTGCACGATCAGCTTAGAATCCCGTCAGAGGGGATTCTTTCTGAGAGTGCAATGTGACCTCTGATCAGCACAGCAGAGAGCAGCGCTGACACTACCAAAGGCCCTGGGCGTCGAGTCAGCTTCTCAGTTAGCGAGAAAGATGCCATAGCGCTACACAAACTGATGATGTGTTCTTGAGGTTCACACCTCAACCCGGAGTCCCACATTCAGTGAAGAGTATAGAAAATAAAAAAATAGGAAAGACAAAGGATTAAAGGCTTGGTTTGGAGGTGAATTTTGAAAAAGTCTTTTCAGTGCATAACATGAAAAGTCTGAAAGCACTAAGAGATGCCAGAAAAACATTGATATAGTTTTTGTGTGTGTTTTTTTTTTTTTTTTTTTTTCGCATTACGCGGGCCTCCCTCTGCCGTGGCCTCTCCCGTTGCGGAGCACAGGCGCCGGACGCGCAGGCTCAGCGGCCACGGCTCACGGGCCCAGCCGCTCCGCGGCACGTGGGATCTTCCCGGACCGGGGCACGAACCCGCGTCCCCTGCATCGGCAGGCGGACTCTCAACCCCTGAGCCACCAGGGAAGCCCTGATATAGTTTTGAAACAAGAACAAAGGAAGCCTGGGATGAAGATTAGCAATTCCTGAGGAATCCAGTGTAAGTGATTCCTTAGCAGCTCTGGGTATAAAGTCTCATCAATATACTGGTATGAGAGCACAAAGAACTGAAATGATAGGGCTTTTTAAAAAAAAATCTTGCTATTATTAAATTTTTAGTTAGTAAAATATGCACAATGAATGTTTGTTTTCAATGTACGTTCAAACATTTTTAAGAAATATTTTTGTGATCTTAAGTTCTGTATTAAAGAGTCCGTCTCGTTTTTGTGACACCATGGGCTGTATGTTACAGAATGATGTATTAACCAGACTTTACCTTTCTGTGCGTTTGTGCTGCAGTTGAAAGATCATTAACTTTTCCTTATGTACTCTGAACAATTCATCGTAAGATGTATTTTTCCCATACTCTTACTTTCTTGTCATCTAGGACAATGCCTCTACTTCTATAAAACATTTGCCATGAACTAGTACTTTATTCTCAAGAGAACCTCCCCAGGCTATCTTGAAAAGCTCATTTCCGGTGTCCTCTGACACACACACACACACACACACACACACACACACACACAAATACACACCCCTCTGGCATACACAATTCTAAGACATGCTCCCATTTTGTGGCAGAAACAAGTTGTGAGAGACACTATTTCTTTTCATTTCATTCAGAAGTTTCCTTGTATCTATAGCATATTCACTGACGTAGTCATTTATTTGTTTAACAAATACATTTATGTTGAGGTAATAGAATAGCCCAGAAATCAGTCAAGGTAGAAAAATATCGATTCAGCAGCCAAAAGATCTTGGAGTGGTTTCTTTTCTCCTCACTGGTTATGTGTGTTCTTCACCTTCCTGATCCACAGCTTGTGCATTTAGGAAAAAATGATAATATTGATACTTGGCTTATAGATGTGTTTAATACTTTTTAATAAGCATAAATAAAACGCTTAATACAGTGCAGCGGAAATGTGATGATCTCTTCGATAAATGGCACTAGTCAAATAGAAAATCCATAGGAACAAAAATGAAGCCGGACCCTTACCTCTCACCATGTTAAGTTTAAATGGATCAGAGATGTAAATGTGATAAGTAAAACAATAAAATAAATAAAACAGAGAAAATAAAAACAGGAGGATATTTTTATGACATTGGATTAGGCATTCCTTTTTAAAGAGGACATAGAATGAAACATTCTGGAACTAATTTTCAGCTCCAACTATGCTGTGACTGCAGTAGAAGAGAAGCTTTTAAAAACTCTCCATATGGGCCCTCTGTCTTTCAGAGAATCCCTTGGGCTGGCAATTCATAGTCTGAACCGAGGCTAAGGTGACCTTCAGATTCATCTCGATTTGGGTGTAAGCAGTCTAGTCTTTGTATCTCTTAATTAGCTATTGGATACTGACCACTCCCAGGAAAAGGCCAGGATCTTATTTAATTTCAACGGTGAAGGCAGGGGAGGACCATGTGGTCCCATGGGTTATTGTACAATTTTTCCCTTAATACCCTCTTTCAGCCCCATGCTCCCTCCTTTCTTATGATGGGAGAACAAGGCTCTCTTCTCCTTCATGGCTACCTGGCCGTATGCAGGTGGTGAAATAGGGAACTTCTCTCTGAACTTCAGAGTGAAAAAGAAATAGAATATTAGATATCAGAGAAATTCTCTAAATCATTGTATGGTCAAATACAAATACTTTAAGAGATATTCCTACTTCATAGAATGAATTTCCTTCATAATATCGTAACAATCACATGTTCAAATATTTTCAGCCCACTGCAATTGGATATCATGAAATAAATGTTTATGATCAAGAAAATATAGAATTAGTGTTATTATTCTAAGTGTTTTGAAATTAGTTTATTGTAAATCTAAAGCATCTACTCTAAGAAACACACGCACACACAAACACACACACACCTCTCTTCACTTCTACTAAAAAAAAAACAAACCCTGGCCTCACTATCAACTGTAGTTGGCACCTTCAGTCGAAAGAAATTTAAAATGAAACTTTACACCTCAGTGTTAGAAGACTTGTGATAATAAAGTGGAATTCCACTTTCTACATTTGAAGATGATGTGGTGACTATCATAGTTATCACAATATTTCTCAGGTGGGTGACCTGACACAGTACTGAAAAGGCAGTTTGCTAAGACACTGACTAAGAATTCATGTCTCAAAAGCCACAGGAGATCCAGAACAGTAGCATCTTGTTGATTTCTGGATATTAGCACAGTTCCTTTTGTGGAGGAAGAACTGTAACAGTATTTTATAAGTGCAGGCTCTAATAGACATCAATATTTCAAAGAGGATCAATTTCATTTATATGAAAACCTTTTGACTTAATAGATCGTAAAATTTCCTAAGTGCCATTAATTTGTTGAGACCTCATTATTTTTTACCTATATAATGGAAGAGATTCTATTCAATTCAATGTTATAGTTAATATTCAATGGTGATTTTGGGAGTATAAAGAAGGCATTATTTAAAAAGAAATGATTGGTTTAAAGTTATTTTTTACTTATATGGTTTATCCTTTCAAAAAAACTATCCAGATATGATTTTATAAAGTGCATATAATTAATACACTTAAGACATTATTTCAAGTTTATGAATAATGCAGATAAAAGAAACTGTATATCAATTCTTTAGTAGGTGTTTTAGTCAGCTCATGCTGTTATAAAAAATACCCTAGACTAGGGGACTTACACCACCGAAATTTCTTTCTGACAGTTCTGAAGGCTGGGAAGTTGAGACCAGGATGCCGGTATGTTTGAGTTTGGTGAGGGCTCTTTACTTGGCTTTGCAGATATAACCACACAAGGCAGACAGAGAGCAAACTCTCTCATCTTTTCCTGTAAAAGCACGAATCCCATCGTGACCTCGCTGAAATCTAGTTATCTCAGTGATTTCTAGGTAACTGAGCTCCACCTCCTAATACCATCACATTGGGGGTTAGGGTTTCAACATATGAATTCTGAGGGGACCCAAACATTTAGTCTATAACAGTAGAAACACAGGCAAAGAATTTAAAAATGTAAATTTGAAACGGGTATGGACTTTCCCTAGGGTTGTTTATTTACCATTCTGCACCGAGAATTGTCAGGTTTTGCTCATGATACAGTTACCATATCAGGTATGGTGGGCTCCACGGGTGCAAAGGCGATTCAGCTTATTCCAGAGGGGGCCTGAAGCCAGAGCCCACACACCCTAGTAAAAGTTCTGGAAGAGATACATCCTCCATTTAATGTGATCTCTCTACTGTGTCATCATATGGCCTTAATGTCTCTAAGGAAGTTCACCTTTACATGTTACTGCATTGGAATGCCCGTTTGTTTTCAAAGATTTGTGACTCCACAGTTTTACACATGACAAAATAAGGCTCTGAGAAACTAGTGGCTTACTAATAGTTAAGGAACAGACATAGAGAACTCCTAGTTATGGTTACCAAAGTGGAAAGGTGGGAGGGATAAACTAGGAGTTTGGGACTGACATATGCACACAACTATGTATAAAATAGATAATCAACAAGGACCTACTGTAGAGCACAGGGAACTCTACTCAATATTCTGTAATAACCTATAAGGGAAAAGAATATGAAAAAGAATAGATATATACATATATATGAATATATATGTATGCCAATCACTGTGCTGTACACCTGAAACTAACACAGCATTGTGAACCAACTATACTTCAATAAATAAATTAATTAATTTTTAAAAAGTTAATTAATTTAAAAAATTAATTAAAAAAAAAGTCAATGGCAGTAATGAGACATTAGGTATTTTGACCCCTCTTTGTTTTTTGGTTAACTTTAACACTCTGCTTTTCTCTATACGGAGAAAGAATTAGAAATATATATAAATATATGATAATAGAAATCATAAGCTCACATTGATCTCCCCAAACCCAAATCCAAGTGTTTTAGGGTTTTTCTTTTTTTTAATTAATTTATTTTAGTCTGTGTTGGGTCTTTGTTCTACACGCGGGCTTTCTCTAGTTGCAGCGAGCGGGGGCTACTCTTCGTTGTGGAACACGGGCTCTAGGCACGCGGGCTCAGTAGTTGTGGCTCGCGGGGTCAATAGTTGTGGCTCGGGGGCTCTAGAGAGCAGGCTTAGTAGTTGTGGCGCACGGGCTTCGTTGCTCCACGGCATGTGAGATCTTCCCGGGCCAGGGCTCGAACCCGTGTCCCCTGCGTTGGAAGGCGGACTCTTAACCACTGTGCCACCAGGGTTGTTCTTTAGCTACCTTCTTTCTTCATATTTCCTTTTCTATATAGTGAAGTGTCTGGTTCCCAACAATATCAATACACTTATTTATCTGCTTAATCTCATAACACACATAAAATAGTTTCAGAACTTCTATTTTCATATCACTATGTAAAACCAGCCCATGAAAAAGAGGTCATGATTTGTTCATAGTTCTGTTTCATATTTCTCCCTGGACTTAGAGTACATAGTGAAAATATTGTTTTAGAAGTGACTCTCATTAGCTATCTAAGTTTCTCTAGCTTGGGAAATGCTGTTTGTTTCATTGGTTTGTGTTGCCTTTTCAGTCGTGGGTATTTTCCCTCACCCTTTATTTTTTACTGGGTTTCTAACATGTAAAATATAAACATGATTTCAAACATCAAAATCTTAAAGAAAAACTATAAAGTATAAAATTTTATAATATTAAAAGTATCTCACATCTTTCTACAACAAAGTATACCCAGAGTGGTGCCACTTCGTCTCCCATACCTTAACCCTGCTCTCTCCAGAATGCTCTGAAAGCGATCAGTTTTAGTGTTTTGATGCTTGTCCTCCCAATGCTTCTTAGATACAGGTAGATACATTCCAGTTTGTTTTTATTTCTCCTTTTTCTTCACATGAAATATAGCATACTACATATCTTTTGCACTTCATTATCATTATTTTTTATACTTAAAACTACTCCTGCAAATAATTGCCTCGATCTCTTTTATGGCTGTGAACTACTCTACTCTGTGATTTAAGTGTGATTCCGGTGTGGTAACACCTTGAGGTTTTCACCATCAGTCATTGAAAGTGACTATTTCCCCAGAGCCTCATCAAAAGAGTGTACTGTTAAGCTTTTAATTTTTTTTGCCAATAAGATGGCCAATAAATGATATATCAGAGAAGATTTAATTTGCATTTCTTTTATTTTGTTTGAAGTTGGGCCATTTTAATACTTTTATGTGAATTGTTCATTCATGCTTGGTGCCTATTTTTCTAAAGATTTTTGGTGTTTTTCTCAATTTCTGTATTTTTCAACATGGTTATTGAGGTTCCCAACACCATTAACAAGGCTAGAACCAGTCAGTGCACATTTGAGAAGAACCAGAATCTCCTCCAAGATAGCCACTAAGTTCAGGGGAAAAGATAAAAACTTGACGGTGAAAAAGAGACTTTTCCTACAGGTGGCAGAAACTTGACAGCGGGGAAAGTCAGGTAACCCAGGTCAACATCAGCAAAAATAAGACATTGATATAATGAAACTGAAAGTATGATACACTGAGGATACAATACCAATTCCATATACTCCTGTCAAAAATGTATAACCTCCAATCATGAGAAAACACGAGACAAACACAAATTGAGGCATGTTTAGCAAAATAGCTGACCAATACTCTTCAGAGGTATCAAGACTGTGAAAGACAAGAAAGCCTTGGGGACATCAGAATGCAGGAGACAGGGGAAATAAAGATTAAACCCAGTGGAGGCGCCTGAATGCTGACTTGGGAACATAGAAGGACATCAGTGGAGAAGCTGGTGAGATTTAAATAGAATCTTTAGTTGATGATATTGTTCCAATGTTAATTTTCCGGTTCTGGTAATTGTATTATAGTCACGCAGTAGATAACACAGGGAGGGGCTGAGGGAAAGATAAGTGTATTACTTTTACAATTTTCTGTAAGTGTAAAGTACCTTTCTGTAAGTGGAAGTGGTTTTGATCAGTTCTGGTTAGGATTACGATGAATCATTTTGTATTTTTGTTGATTTTTCAACAAGATTTTTTCTTCCGTTGTACCTTCTAACCAGTTATTATGTGAAGGCTATTTATTTCTGCGTGTTAATTTTATATCTAGGACTTATTCATCCTGCATAATTGAGATGTTACACCGGTTGATAGAAACTCTCCATTTTCCCCTCCCCAGCCCTTGGTAACCATTATTGAACTCTGATTATATGTGTTTGGCTTAGATTCCTCATATAACTGGAGTCGTGCATTATTTGTCTTTCTGTGACTGTCTCATCTCATTTAGCATAATGTCCTCCTATTCATCCATGTTGTTGCAATGTCAGACTTTCCTTCTTTTTTTAATGCTGAATAACAGTCCATGGTATGTATTAGTACACAACACAATTTTTTATCTCTTCATACATCAATGGGCATTTTGATTATTTCTACATCCTGGCTATTGTGACCACTACTGCAATGAACACCGGAGAGCTAATATCTCTTTGAGATCCTGATTTCATTTCTTTTGGATAAACACTGAGAGATGGAATTACTAAATCATTTGGTAGTTCTATTTTTAACTTTTCAGGGTATCTCCATACTGTTTTTCATAGCAATAGCACAAGTTTTTATTCCCATTAACAGTCCACAAGGGTTTTAATTTTTTCATGTTCTTTTCAACACTATTTTTTTCTTTTCTTTCATTTTTTTTAATAATAACCATACTAACATGTGTGAGGTGATATCTTATTGTGGTTTTGATTTATGGTCTCTCCAATGTTAGTGATATTCAAAATATTTTCATATACCTTTGGATGTGTGTATGCCTTCTGTATAGAATGTCTAGTGAAGTTGTTAGACCAATTTTTTTTTCTATGAGAACATGTATTTTTATTTTTTAGTTAGAGAGGACATACCCCTGTGCTCAAACCACTGTAAAAGTCAGTTAAAATTTAAATACTTATTTTTTTATTGGTGTATACTTGCTTTACACAGTTTTCTTAGTTTCTGTTAGCCCAATTTTTAATCAGGTTATTAGATTTTTGCTCATGTTATAGGAGTTCCTTATATATATTGGAAATTCACTCCTTATCTGATGTATGGTTTGCAAATATTTTCTTCTCTCTAGAGGTTAACTTTCTAGACACTTAAAATTAATTTTTATTGGACTATAATTGTTTTACAATGTTGTGGTAGTTCCTGCTGTACAACAAAGTGAATCAGCTCTATGTATACATATATTCCCTCTTTTTTGGATTTCCTTCCCATTTAGGTCACCACAGAGCATTGAGTTGAGTTCCCTGTGCTATATCTAGACAATTTTTAAGTGACTATATCAACACATGTTTGACATATTGCTATAATATTATATGGAACAAAAATCAATTCAAATAAGATGCACAAATCCAAAAATAGAATACATTTGTGTCATATTTTTTAAAAACAAAAGAATCAATGACCCGTCTCTAATCAAACTGTAAAATTTCATATTTTATATCTCTGATTGTAGACATATTTTGTCTACTTTAGGATGAATCTCTGTCCCTACTTATATTATCAATATATGCAAAATATACACACAGAATACTGTGACAGAGCTAAGATAAAAATGTAAATGTAAGGAGTTTTGACAAGACTAAGATGTGGCCAAAGTATATTTATTAGTAAATGAAAGCTATTGTTTCATTCATCTCTATAATTCTTATAAGTTGTACATTTCATGCAATAGAGACAGTTATCCTTTTGTAGATGACACCACCACTTAAAGCAATAACCTTAATTAAAAAAAAAATTTTTGCAAAAAAAAAATAAAACTAGTATTCTTGCTAAACATTCATCCCTTCTCTGAATCATAACCCAACATAGATTGTATGTTTATATAATATTGCAGATATATGCTGCATATATATATATACACGTGTGTGTGTGTGTATGTGTGTATATACACACAAACCCACATACGTGTGGCTATGACAGGGCAAAAAGCTGGAGGTGAGTCTGTCCCTCTAACAACCATACCTTTCTCTCTATAAATTGTTGAGTTCTTACACATCTCTCCCAACTCTGCGTGATTTCCAACTGTACGGAATTGTATAATTGTGGACTGGGTTGCTTAACGAAAATGAATTCTGTGATTTTTAATATATTTTTGAAAATGTATTATGGCACCCCTTCTCAAAACAGAAATGTACACCGAAACCCATCATGTAAAAGACGTTCTTAGCTGCCGTGGTTCAGAAGAAGCAAGAGAGACAGAAGACATAAAGGGGACAGGTGCCACTATATACATGGTGTACGTTTCCCGTGCTCCTGACTGCATGGGCGGCCTCACATGGCCCCATGCATGTCAGGCGTCCACATGACAGCCCCCTATAATGCGAAATATGAGTTATTTCAGGATGAACTGTAAGAAGCCTCCGCACGGCACAGCTCCTTAACGTGGAAATTCACTCCAGTGGAAGTTCTTCCCCCTTTGCCAGCCCCTGCCGTTGGCAGCCCAGCACACCGTCTCTTGCTGCCTGGTGCTTTTAGGCGGGGTACCAGCTAGACGTCTCACCCTCACCTACTGTTCGTGACCACTGAGCCACGGGGAGCCATCAACCCTCACCGAAGCGGGTGGTGGGCAGGCAGAAGGCTGCATGCGGCCACCTCTCTCTGCCCTGACGTCTCTCTCCCTTCTTTTCACTTCTCGTTACTTAAACCAAAGAAATGCGTGACAGTGTGTGGAATAAGCACATAGCCAAAGAGAAATGTGGGCCCAAGCAAGGGAGAACGGGCAGCTCATTCTCAAAAGACCTGAACTCCCTGATGGCTCTCAGGGAAGGGATTTTAAAGACAGCGAGAGGGAGAGGCTCAGCTCATATGCACGTTTTCTGACAGGTTGGTGGTGAGGTAGCTGAGTGGTATTTCGGGGTCGGCATCATCACCCTTCTGCTCCCAACCGGTCTGGGGTCTACCAGCTGGTGGGCAGCATGCAGTTAACATCCTCCACCTGGTGGCGGTTTCAGTCTCTGCAAAACAGCTCAAGGACATGGCTCAGGATGTTATCTACAACGCTTGAGGAAGAACTAAAGGTCCTTGACTTTGTTTTATGGCCAAACTCTTATTATTTTGTCTGCTCGACTGCTTTCCTTTGTTTCTGCTTTCTCACTTCTCTGGTTAAGTTTGCACTTTGGAACTTGGGGAAGGCCTAGGAGGCTAAAGCTTTTCTACAAACGAGAGGTAGGGGACAGGGTGTCTGTCCCTGGGAAGGCCCAGCAGAGTCCTGCTTGGTTTCAGTGTCTACTCCCTGAATTTGGCTACGTGACACTTTTATTCCTCTTATTTCAGTACTTGACATTTTCATTTGAATATTCAGAAAACACTTCTGGGGAAAGTACATTTTTGCATTTCTAAATAATACTATTTCCCTAACAGCCAATGTTTATGGAGATGTCTATGCTTATATCATTTTTGATTGTGCCAAATGAGGACTTCCAGAGAATAAATGGCATTTTCCTTGGAATGAACTCTGTATCACGTGGTTTAGTGTGTGTGTGTGTGTGTGTGTGTGTATGTCTGTGTGTTCTTCTTTAAGAATTGTGTGTATCGGGCATAAGGCTAATACTTATTTTGAAGACCATCTTTGAAAGCAAACATTAACTCCATGTTTGTAGGGAAATAAAACAGTAAAACGTGATGACTGATAACTTTAAAAATAATGTGTTTAGGCTTTGTAGATATTTTACATTGTTTTATGGTTTAACTGCCTTCTACAATAGGTACAAAGGTACATCTTACTTTTTAATTAAATTTATGTGTCTTCCTGCGTAATGCATAAAACAGCTATCGATTTTCCGTCGTGATTTTACATCACTATACAGTCTCTTTTTAACCACTTGTTCTCAGTTAACTGAGAATACAGGCGTTACTCTCTACAACCACCGGAGATCAATAAGGCTAGCTCTTTAAAGGATGTTAGATCAGCTGTAAAGGAAAAATATTTTATTATTTATTGTACTAATTATTGTATATTCTGTACATCTGTATACTGTATAAGCCCATTCTTCTTAGAGAGCATAAAATATAATGGAAGTGGTAAAACAAAGGGTATTTTATTAAGAAATTTATGCAGCATAAAATGGAGTTAGTCACCTAAAAGAATGATGTGTATCAGAAAAAAGACAAGTCAACATCTCTTTTAAATGACTCTAGGGGCCTCAAACAAGGGAAATAATGCAAACTAGAGCAGAGCTGAATGCCAACACGAGCAACATAGCAAAAGAAATAAACACAGTATTTAGAGGGACTAGTACACAAAAGGATTTTGTATAAAACTCTTATACATTTAACATTTGTTAAAATAAATGTCAGAATACATTGAAACTACATGCTAGAAAATTTAGGGGGAAAGAAAGAAGTCTCACTGCTATTCATTTGAAAAAGAGAACTTTTTCACAAAGAGGATGGACAGTAGCTAACTAGTCATTTTCTATCACCCGCTTTCTTTCTGCCAACGTCTCTGCAGAAACAAAAGCTGTCCTCCCTACCACTCTCCTTTCCCTTTCACACTCAGCCAGAAGCAAAGCATAATAAAGCAGCCACCTCACTGGTAAACTACAAAATCGAAAATGTTCAAGTGTCGTTTTCCAACTGTAGGAAAATTTCAAGAACATGTCACTTATTCATTCCATAGTTTATTCACTTATTAATTTTGTAACAGTACTTCACTTGGTTTATGAGTCTGATTATATGGAACAACTAGAATTGGATTCCATTATTGAAATTTTAGTGAGTTTAGCTTCATTATTTCCCTGGTAGTCCAAGAAATAGATTTTTTTTTTCACTCTTGAAAGCTTTTATGTTTGAATCTATCTGGATCTCAAATATTTCATTTTATAAATGAAGAGTAGATGCTTACTGTTGATAGAGCTTCAACCATATGTTTGAATCGCAATGACTACATTCCCCTATGGTAGCAAATTTGTCTTCCTAGGAAATGGGCCATTTGGACCATCTCATTGCCAAAGAAAAAGCATAAAGGAAATGTTTTAAAACTTCAAATTTTATAGTACTTTATCCAGTGGTATTATATTCAGTCAACCAATTTGTAAGACTACATTGTGAACCAAATATGAATGAGAAGAACTTGACTTAATCCCCAAAAATGTTTGACCTTAAGTCATTTAAATATTCTAGACCTCAGGTATTTTTCCTATATATTATGTATATTGTATATAACATGATAATACTATCTACAGTATAATAACACTGTATACAATATAATACTACATTCATATGTATATTATAATGTATAATTTATAGAGCTATTTTCAGAATAAAACAATGTCATATAACCTGAAAACTTTTATAATTCAATTTACAAGTATTAATGTCTTTTTAAAAATACATTTATTTATTTAGGCTGCGTTGGGTCTTCGTTGCTGCGTGTGGGCTTTCTCTAGTTGCGGCGAGCAGGGGCTACTCTTCGTTGTGCTGCGCGGGCTTCTCATTGTGGTGGCTTCTCTTGTTGCGGAGCAGAGGCTCTAGGCGCACGGGCCTCAGTAGTTGTGGCTCGTGGGCTCTAGAGCGCAGGCTCAGTAGTTGCAGCACACGAGCTTAGTTGCTCCGCAGCATGTGGAATCTTTCTGCACCAGGGCTTGAACCTGTGTCTCCTGCATTGGCAGGTGGATTCTTAACCACTGCACCACCAGGCAAGTCCAGTATTCATGTCTTATGCAAAACATTATGTCAGTCAAGTACATTGAGATAACAATGAACTTTACTTAAGACTGGTACCCTGCTGCACCTTCAACTGATGATTGCTTTTCATATAATTTTTTTTTTTTTTTTTTGCTCTGTGTGGCATGAGGGATCTTAGTTCCCTGACCAGGGATCTAACCCATGCCCCTGGCATTGGGAAAGCAGAGTCTTAACCACTGGACCTCCAGAGAAGTCCTGCATATGATTTTTCTTGATAAGATATTAAATATTTATAAATGAGAGGCATGGATCCCAATATATTGTGGAGGTGGTTCTTTTGCAAGGACTGGGGTATATTTTCTCCACCAATTTTTACCTTTGACAGTCTTGAAAATATCTGATTAGTGAAGTTACTTTCCATCTTAGTTTTTTTTTAGATTATACAGTTTTGGTATCGCATCAGAATATTTTCTCAGGACAAAGGATACTAGCTTCCCTTGTACTGGGTTTTTTGACAAGAGGAATCCACCTAGAAACCTCAGTACAAGGGTTATAGCATTCATATGCCTAATTTTATATGTAATTAAGTCAAGAAGAATATACATCTGGTTGGAAGCATCAGCAAAGTTTAAATCACCTTCAAGAAGTCTCAGTGGATAAGATTGTGACTGGTAATGTCTGGAGGCGGTTTAGAGGGGAAGAGATAACTTAGATGCGTAACAGTTGGTGAGAGTGGTGTTTTATGAAAGCAGCAAGCATCCTAAACATATGTCCACAGTATATGTAGGAGAAAATGTACAGCAGCTATTTGACTTTGAAGACCAAGTTTGTACTCAGAGATTAGGAAATCATTAAGATGTTCTGACCAGAGATCTATTAAAAAGAAAATTCTGGCAGCATCATTAGAGGCATTTGTAAAGGGTAAGCTGTAAATGAGGATGTTAAAAAGCAGTGATTTATTTCAGCATTTAGAAGGATTAGGCATGCTGATCATCACCAGATATCAGAAAACTAGAACTGAGTTCATGGCCTTTTTGAAGACGTAAGCAGCTATAAAATCCCAAAACATGGGTGGCTGGTACAAGATGAGGCTGGGCCAGAACCATATAGAGGAGTTTTTCCTTCATTCGTATAGCACTAGAAAGCCACTGAAAAATTTAAGTAGTAGGCGTATTAGTCAGAGTTAAGTCAGAAAATAGAAAACAGCCTGTGTATTTCAAACCAAAGAGATTTCATAGAGGGGAATAGACACTAAGAAATCTGTTGGAAAATCTGAAAGAGTAAAATCCCCAAACCACTAGTTTTCAGTTGCCCTTCTCCAGCTATACTACAAATGTCAAAGTTGCACCATAACATAGAGGTTAGTAAAATTTAGGAAGCTGGTGCCAATGTCACATCTGCTTTTCTGGCCCTAAGACAGGAAAAGAAAGTCGAGGCAATCACCACAGACACTCATGCAGGCTAAGACCCGTTTATCTTTTGCCTCTGCCGTAAAAAATATGTCTACTCTTGCTTTACCTTGCTCATCCTGCAAGACTGCATCAGGTTGGATGCAATACCTGGAACCTTGTTGGAGAGGGCACCCAGGGATTTTCATTGGGATAGGTGGGGAAAAGGGTGAGGGCCAACAGACAACGGCCAGGAGGGGTGGCATGATCAGATTTACATTTTAAAGTGTTTACTCTAGTTGACTTGTGGAGATAAAAGAGGCAGAAAAAAGTTAGTGTCAGTCTAAAGGATGAATAATTTAAACTGAATAGTTAGATAACTGAACTCCTGTGGTGGGGTTGAAGATGGATGAAAAGTGAAGGCTGACAGATATTTAAAATATAAAATAGGCAGTTTTTAGAGATCAGTTAGCTTATTCTTGCTATAATTCTATGGACTATAAACTTCCACATTCTTCATTATCACACTTTATTTCTCAGTTAAGCTGGTCTCAGAGGGAACAGTTTGAGGACAAGAAATATTCTATATAAAAATTATCAGAGGAGGAAAATAATGTCTTTTGTAGCTTTATTATTTAGTGATATTTGAGTATTGCAATATGATTAAAAACTAAATCACAGGTACGCCATATAATTAAAGATTTTGTTAGCCTCCTGGAACGTAAATACAGGTATCCCACGCCAGAGAACTGGGGAAAAATCCACTGGACACTTTAGACTACCATCCGATAAAAATAGAGAATTATTTTTATATTTCCATTTTGCAAATAAACTACAAACTAGTTTATAAAATTTGTCTTTATTGAGTAAAATGATCAAATGAGAATTAGCATTAAATGGGAATTTTCTTATTAAATTGCTCAATGTATTTTGTAGCAAGTATTTATCTCTGAAAAATGCATATAAGCAGTGGAATTTGAAGTCTCTGTAAATGGTTTATCATCTGTGGATATATATGAAAAGGTAGATATTCTCCTCCAACCCAGCATTTTAATTTTTTATATATTACAGGATTTAAAGTGGAAGATTAAAAATGAAGCCATTCTCCTCAATTTTAGAGGACTGAATCCCATTCTTTGGCATTTTGGAAGTCCCAGGCTGGTACTTTCCCTCATTAACTTATATTTCACTTTTTCCCTTTTAGATCAATACCAGGGAGAGCTGGTGGTGAGAAATATTCACTACGATAAGGCGTAGGACAGGATGAAACATGAAATCTCCAAATGGCCTCCTTATGCATTAATATTAGAATTTCAATAGGCAGAGCCTCGATTCTTTATTAAAAATTTCTTAGATGATTGTAATAAAAATACAACTCAAGTCGTCACATTACACATGAAGTCTCTACTGAGGGAAGTGAATGAATATAGTGGATGGGGGAAATTTGCGGCTGAAAACCAGTTAATTCTACTCTACAGCTTTATTTAGTGCCGTGGGGATGCGGTGAGTGGAGCATGTCATGACTCTCCGGGGGTGTTTCTAGCAGGAAAAGTGGATGTGTCCAAGTAGAATTGGCAGGTGGCGGTTATGTGTGATGGGCAGACCCCAGAGTTTAGCGCGATAAACTAGACACATAAACAATGAGTGAGATGGGTAACAGACTCACAGTTGCAGTGGTTCAACACCACAAAGCCTTATTTCTCACTCATCGTACCTGGACAGTTTCAGTCAAGTTGATCTCCAGGCACCTTCTCCACGTGGCACCAGCAATCCAGACCTTGTCCACGCTGTGGCTTGGTCATCTCGTCACCTGCCCACACAATTACTGTGTCAGGGAGAGACAGGATGTGGAGAACTCTCAGGTGCTCTGCATCAGCCTCTGATGACACACTGGGCTGCCATTCACAATTCTCGGGTCATTCATAACAGTCGTGCAACCTATAACCACCACCACAATCAAGATATAGGAAAACAGTTCACTCACCCCCTACAGAGTTCCCTTGGCCCCTTTGTGATAAATGCAATCTTCCCACCTCCAGCCCCTGGTAACAACTGTCAAACTGTCTAAATAGTTAGTCTGTTCCAGAATATCAAATACATGGAGTCATACAGTGACTAGTTTTTGAGTCCGGAGTATTTCATTTAGCACGATCCATTTTAGAGTCATGCATGTTATTGAATATATCAATTTTTATTATTTTTAATTTTTCACTAGTATTGCATTTAATGGATGTTCTACAATCAGTTTATCTACATCTAAGTTGGTGAACCTTTTAGTTGTTTCTTGTTTTGGGCACTTATGAATAAAGCTGCTATAAACATACTTATCAGCACATGGTACTCTCTGTTTGGTTTGGTTTGGTTTGACTTGTCATTGTAGTTTTAGTTTGCATTTCTCCAATCATTAAGATGTTGAGCATCTTTCATTGACTTACTTTCTGTCCACAAATAAGATACCCTCTGGTTTATTTTAGCTGTAAGTCTTGGATTTATGTAGGGTGCATCCTTCAGATCTGTTCTTTTCCAAATAATTTTGGCTATTCGAGTTCCTGTTATTTCACATAAATTTAGGAATTATCTTGTCAAGACCTAGCTTGATCTCCATTTATTTAGATCCTTTCTGGTGTTTTTCATTAGTGTTTATCACTATACAGACCTATATAATACAAATCATAAATGGTATTTTTTCCTGAATTTCACATTCCACTTGTTCATTGCTGGTTTATAGAAATATGGTTATATTTTTAAAATTTTTACTCGAAATAAAGACCCATAGTAAGTTGTGAAAAAGTTTTCAGTTTTGATAAAGTCCAATTTATTTATTTATTTTTTAAATGGATCATGCCTTTGGTGACACCTGTGAGAACTCATTATGATTTTCTCTTTTATGTTCTCTTCTACAAGTTTTACATTTTCTATTAAATCTATGATCCACTTTGAGTCAATATTTGTGTACGATCAAGGTCCTCCTCCTCTTCCTCCTTCTTTTTGGCTAATGATGTCCAATTTTTCTAGCACCATTTGTTGAAGGGACTATTCTTTCTTTAATGAATTGCATTTGTACCTCTGTGAAAAATCAGTTGGGTATATCTGTGTGGCTCTATTTCTTGGTTCTCTGTCTTCTTCTATCCATCTATGTGTGTATCCTTTGCCAATACTTCATTTTTTTGATTACTGTAGTGATATTGCCTTAAAATCAAGAAATATGAAATCAAGAAACAAGAAATCATTGCAGATTTCTAGCTATTCATATAAATTTTGTCTATAGCTTTAAAAAAATCTTGTTGATATTTTGATAGAAATTGCATTGACTGATTATTGCATATTGCTAAATTCAGCAATTCTCATATGTTTTTAATAGTTTTATTGGGATATGATATAGACAATCATGTCATGTGCAAATAGAAGGAGTTTTATTTCTTCCTTTACAATGCATATGTATTTTATTTATTTTTCTTGCCTTAATGCACTGGCTAAGATTTTCAGTACAATATTGAATAAGAGTGGTGAAAGCAGGCATCCTTGCCTTATTATTGATCATAGAGAGAGATCATTCATTCTTTCACCATAAAGCATAATGTTAGCTGTATGTTTTCTTTTTGTAGATGCCCTTTATTAGGTCAAGGAAGTTTGCTTTAGTTCCTAGTTTGTTGAGGTTGTTATGACTATTTTTAATCACGGTAGAATTTTGAATTTTGAATTTATATATACATATTATGGTGGTCTGTGATTTTTCTTCTTTAGTCTATTGATATAGTGAATATAATTGATTGTTTTTAATGTAGAGACAAACTTGCTTTAAGGTAAACTCCACTTAGTCATGATGGATATATATTGCTGGATTTAATAAAGTAGTATTTTACCAGTTATATTCAGAATGGATATTGATGGGTAGTTTTCTTTTCTTGTAATGTTTTTGTCTGCTTTTTGGCATCAGGGTAATTTTCACATCATAAAATAAGTGGGGAAGTGTTTCTTCTTCTCCCATTTTCTGTATGTTTAGTGTTGGTAATATTTCCTCCTTAAATGTTTGGTAGAATATACCAGTCAAGCTGTGTGCCCTTGGAGTTTTCTTTGCAGGAAAGTTTTAAACTATAAATTCAATTTTATGAATAGAGGTAGTACTACGTATTCAGATCATTTTTTTCTGAGACTTTGTATCTTTCAAGAAATTGTTCCATTTCAACTAATTGTCAAAATTATTAGCATATTTTTCTCTTATCTTCAGGATTTGTAGTTATTTATATTAATTAATATTAGATATTTGTTTTCTCTTTTTTTCTTGACCAGAATGGCAAAAGAATTACTAGTTCTAATTGTCTTATCAAGGAGCCATCTTGCATTTCATTTCTTTTTCTCTATTGCTTCTGTTTTTCATTTTGATTTCTATATTTATTATTTTCTCTCTTCTGCTTGTTTTATCTTTAATTTGTTCTGCTTTTCTTATTATTTAGTGGGAAATTAGATCGTTGGTTTGAGTCCTTCAATATTTTTTAATAAAAGCATTCGATTCTCAGATTTCCCTCTAATCATTTCCTTAGTTTATCCCACAAATTTTGATATGCCGTGTTTTCAATTTTATTCAATTCAAAACGTTTTTTACTTTTCCTATTTGATCAAGCAGTTAGACACCATGATTTACAAAGAATTAAGTTTCTTCGTTGACAAATATTTGAGGATGTCTTTTTGTTCTAGATTTCTACTGTAATTGTATTGTGATGAGAAAATATCTCTTGCATGGTTCAACTGTTTTAATTTGTTGATGTTTTATAATGGCCTAGATTATGGTCTATCCTGATGAATATTCCAGTATATGTGGGAGGAATGTATACTCTATCATGGCTGAGTGGAGTAGCCCATACATATCACTTACATCGTGTCCTCTTACTGATTTTCTGCCTACTTGTTCTATCATTTATGAGAATAGACAGTTAAATTCTCTAAATCAAATTTTGGATTTATCTATTTTTCTTCCCAGTTCTGTCAGTTTTTGCTTTCTGATTTTGAAGCTCTATTGTTAGGTATATACACATTTAAGATTGTTATGTCCTCTTGGTGAATTTAAACCTTTGTCATTATGTCCTTCTAATTTTCCTCTGAAATCTAATTTGTCTGAAAAAGAATAGCTACCCCAGCTCTGAGTGGGTTTCCACTGTCATGATAGGCTACACCAGGCCTTTAGCGGGACATTGAATTTTAGCTGATTTATTCTTAGCCATTTGATGGTGGCTGGCATCTCTTGTTTCTGTTCTTTACTACAAATGTGAGCTGATCTGCACATACCACCTCTCCTAGAGATGCCTGTTCTTTTTTGGAACTCAGAATTCTTGGTTGCCTCACAATCTTTGGTTCATGATGGGTTCTAAAAAAGTTATGATTTCAAAGTTTTTATGTCTCTTCCTCATTGTTAGGATTTTTTTCACTTAACATTTTCTAGAACCTGACTCATAGTTAAGTTTAAGGGGTTCACTGAAGTAGTTTGTACCATACCTACTCCCATCCCCTGGTAAAAGTAATCCTTTGCCTAAAAGGCAAGTCTGAATTGCCAAATTAAAGGGGAAATTTACGCAGTATAAAACAAAAACAACTGTAAATCTTACCTTCAGATAGAACTGCATTACATTTCTGGTAAAAGTTAAAATTGAAATAATTTATTTTGATCTACTGTTCATAAGAGAAAACAGTATTTGGAAAGTTTTCTGACTATAGTGGAAAACATGAGATTTATAGAGTCTATTTTTCCCCCAAATTACATTGTGTTTGGCGCTCTGGAGTTGTAACTTACTTCTGTAATCACCTTTTTCGTTTTCTCATATTGACACTTTTAAGAATCAAGCCATCACTTCTGTTCACACCCTGCATCACAAATTATAACTAAGAAAGTTCTGTCATGTTGGGAATTCCTGTACCAAGACGAACTTTAACACCAGAGCCTGAAGAGAAAACACTTTGAAAATCTCCTGTGAAGATTTGATTTAAAAAAAGAAAAGTTTCTTGGGAGACAGAGAAGTGGGAGTATTTTGTATTTTAGGTTTATAGCATTATATGTATGTGAACTTTAGACAGCAGCTAAATGAGAACTAATTTTCAAATAACTTCACAACAAAATAGCCTTAATAATGTATCTCTAAATATGAAGATTTGAGGAAAACACTTAAGTACATAATTTGCCTGTTTTAATTATGGAGTGTTTCAAGTGTACAGAAAAGTACAAAAATTGATAAACCTAACCCTTTGCACTTGTTAGAAAAATTTAAAAGGTGTTGATATTTTTCAATGTTTGTTTCACAGCACTTTCTTTTAAAAAAAAAAATATTAAGAAAGTAAACTTGATACACTGCCATCATAATTTTTTTACCAATTTCTGTATAAATACTATCCTGGAGTTGGTGTCTAAATAAATCTCCTATGTTTTTATATATTTATTGCATATATAGGTATACATAGAAAGGCATATACTATTTTTTTTTACCATTATGTTTTGTATTAATGGCAAATTATCCTTTGACAAATTGTTTTTAGGACTCAATATTACGTTTTTAAGATTCATTCACATTGATACAAGCAAAATTTTTTATTTGTTTTAACTGCAGTAGAGTATTGCTAGTATGAAAAAATACTATTTACCCATTTATTTACTAAGGGAAAGTTACATTTATTCTATTTTTTCACTGTTACAACCTGTGATAAAATTAGAAGACTTATAAGTATCTCATGCATAAGAATGAGTATTTCAAAGGTAAAAATTTTTATGTAAAATTGCTAGGATATGCATATACTGAGTCTATTAGATGTATTTTTTTAATGCTCTCCAAAATATGTGTTCCACTTTGCACTTTCACTAACTATGCACAAGAGTTTCTACTTTCTCACATCTATACCAGGTCTTGGGGAACCCAAATATTAATTATTGCCCATCTGAGGGTTGACAGATGGTGTCTTAATGCAGTATTAATTTATTTGTTTACTAATGAGACTGAGCATGTTTTGATATGCTTATAATTCATCTGGTGAATTGCCAGTTTACATCTTTTGTCTGCTTTTTAAATTGAGTTGCTTATCTATTTATTAATCAGTTAAGGGAGTTTTTATATTCCGGATACTAATCCTCAGTCAGTTATAGTAGTTGCAAAATGATAAGATCAGTATGTTACCATTAATATAAAATTTAATGATGAAAATTGATAATAAGTACACTTCTATGCATGTGTAGATATATGATTACTATACAAAAACATGTGAGATTTATTTATACTAACCTCAGGATAGAAATTATATAGGAGTTGGAAAGACGTGTTGCTAACTCCTGTATTGTTATTTTTCTTTTCTTAAAAATAAGGCAGGTATGAAGCAAATTTTAAATATATTAACATCCTTTAAATCTTTGTGGCTTATAATTCGCTTTTCTGTTTTTTGGGGGGAATTTCAAATTTTATTATAAATTAATCAGTATTTCGATTTTATTTTTTATTGTTTTGACTTATGTACAAAATATTACTTATTCTGATATTTTAATCTTTTTAAAAAAGGTTTATAGCCACGTTTTTAGAGATTTAATCCATACAAATTTTAAAATTTTTAATCAGTTCCTTCTTATCTAAAATAATTTCAAAACATTTTTTAATAATTTCAAAACTTATTTCTTACAGAAAACTTGCAAGAATAGACCAGGTTCCCCAACTGTTAATATTTTAGCAATTTGCTCTATCACTTTCTCTATCTGTCCGTTTGAGAGTAAGTTGTCTTTTGCCCCTTAATACGTCAAGGTGTGTTTTCTAAGAAAAAGGACATTATCTTATTTAACCACAATGAAATGATCAAAATCTGTATATTAACACTGATACAATATTATTTTCCAATTACAGTTCTTATTTTATATTCAAAAACTGTTCCAATAATCTGCTTTATAGAATTTGTTTTCTATTCTGGAATCCAGTGCAGAAATGTGAGTTGCACTTAGTTTCCAGGTCTCTTAAGCCTCTTTTAATAGGAAATATTACCTCTGTCTTTGTCATTCTGAACGTTGATGTTTTTGTGAAGCATAGACCAGCTTTTGCAAACTTTCCTTCAATTGCCCTGTGTCTGTTGCTTCCTCTTTATTAGATTCAGGTTATGTGTTACAGGCAGGACTGATGCAGAAGTGATGCTGGGTCTTGGTCAAGTCTTCATAGCTGGAGCCCCACAATGTTGTTCTGTCACAATGTGGGTGATATTGGTGTTATCACTGGGTGTAGGTGGACTGTATGAGATTTTTCTTTTGTAAAAGTACAATTTTTTTACCTTTTGTAAAGGTACAATTTTCCCTTTGCATTTAACAAGTAATTTTTAGAGGTATACAGTTAATGTTATGCAAATATCAGGTTACCATCAACTTTTCAATTGCTTATTTTAGCACACATTGGTATTCTTGCCTGACCAGTTATCACGAGGTGTTGCCAAATGGTGATTTTTTTTTTAACTCTATCATTCTCATTTATTACTTGGCCTTCTTCTTTAAGGAAAATTTTTACTTCCCACCAACTTATTTAATTTTGTATTTATTTATATTGGTGTGGACTCTGTACTTGTGTGTACACATACATTTTGCATCTATTTCTATATTTATCTATCTAAATAAAACTGTGAGTTCCTATTGAAACTTCCAATACCAGTTGAACAACAAAGTGTTGATTGTAGTCTTTCTTTCCATATATGTAACTCTTTTCCAACAGAAAAGAAAAGGGGCCCCCATTAGCCTTAAAGCATTGACTAATTTGCTTAATGCTAGAATACACAGAAAACAATTTCAGAATCAATCTATATCGCTCTAAGAAGGTTGCACAAATATACATTCCCAGTAGCAACGCATTAGAGATCCCCAAAGCCACACTAGCAGAATGTTATCAACCTATAAAATTTTTGCCAGTCTAATAGGTGAGCATTTTATTTCAGAGAGTTTTAGTAACAGCTTTACTGAGGTAAAATTGACATATAAACCTCATATATGTTTAAGCTGTACAACTTGATGTTTTAATATGTGTACATAGTGAAATTATTGCCACAATTAAACTAATTAATCAATTCATCACCTCACATAGTTACCATTTTCCTTCCCTCTCTAGTCCTGTCCTGTCATGTTTTTTTTTCTTTTCTTTTCGGTGAAAAGACTTACTTTAAGCTCTATCCTCTTAGCAAATTTCAAGTAGATAGTACAGTACTGTAAAGTACAGTACTTTAGATCTCAAGAACTTAGCTCGCATAATTAAACCTGGCATTTTTTGACCAACATCACCCCATTTCCGCTCATCCCAGCCCCTGGCAACCACCACTCTATTCTCTGCTTCTCTGAGTTTGATAATCTCATTGTAGCACTATTGCAAAACAATAGCCAAGCTACGGAAACAACCTAAATGTCCATCGATGGATGAATGGATATATATACCTACATACTATTCAGACGATACTTAAAGAAATTCTGCCATTTGCAACAGTCAGTGAACCTGGAGGACATTATGTTAAGTGAAATAAGCTAGGCTCAGAAGAACAAATACTTCATCTCACTTAGTGTAATCTAAAATAATCAGTGAGATTTTAATTCAGTTATTCTTATGGGTTACATTTGATATGTTTGAGTCATTTTCATGTTTTGTGAATTATTTATTTGAATTTTCCCCCAATTTTTTAGGTCGTGATTTCTCGCCTTTGGTTGTGACATAAGTTGAAAATATTACCTCCCATTGTGCATTTATCTTTTGACTTTGCAGTGTTTTTTTGTTTGTTTGTTTGCAACACACTGCTTTTGTATTTTTACAACACACTGCTTTTGTATTTTTACAAAGTCAATATATACATCTTTTCTTCTATTTAATCTGGATTTAAAGTCAAAGTTAGATCATCTTCACAAGGAAGTCACCACTCATTTCTTTTAGTATTGTATAATTTACCTTATTTTATTTTATTTTAAAATTTATATTTTTAAAAAATTTTAAAATTTAAAATTTAGTTATATTATTTACAAATATTTTCTCCCATTCAGTAGATTGTCTTTTCATTTTGTGGATGGTTTCCTTTGCTGTGCAAAAGCTTTTAAGTTTAATCAGGCTCCATTTGTTTATTTTTGCTTTTATTTCCTTTACTTTAGGAGATAGATCCAAAAAAATATTGCTGTGATTTACTTCAGTCTTCTGTTTGTTTTCATATTCACTTTAATAGAAAATTGGTCAGCTCTATAATAAGCTGATTGTTATGTGTGTTAGAATACTGTTAAATATATAAATGAACTTAGTAAAAACTCTCATTTTCATGATGTTATGTCATCTGATCAGAAAAGAAAAACTTTCCATTTGTTCATACCAATTTTTTGTGTCTTTGGAGGTGTTTTAAACTTTCCTCACATTCCTTGACAACTTTTAAATCCTTTCAGTCTTCTTTTTTACTATTGTAGATAGGGTGTTCTTTAAAATTATAATCTCTAATTTGTTATTTTTGAGTATATGAGTTGTTTATTTCTGAACATAAATTTTACATGCTGCCATCCACTAAATTATTTTGTTGCTTAAATGATTATCATTGGAAGACCTTCAAGATGGTGGAGGAGTAAGACGTGGAGATCACCTTCCTCCCCACAAACACCAAAAATATCTCTACATGTGGAACAACTCTTACAGAACACCTACTGAACACTGGCAGAAGACCTCAGACTTCCCAAAAGCCGTGTGGCTGACAGGGTCTTGGTGCTCCAACCGGGTGTCAGGCCTGAGCTTCTGAGGTGGGAGAGCCAAGTTAAGAACATTGGACCACCAGAGACCTTGTGGCTCCACGTAATATCAATCGGCGAGAGCTCTCCTAGAGATCTCTGTCTGAACACTTATACCCAGCTCCACTCAACACCAGCAGGCTCCAGTGCTGGAGGCCCCAAGCCAAACAACTAGCAAGACAGGAGCAAAACCTCACCCATTATCAGACAGGCTGCCTAAAATAATAATAAGTTCACAGACACCCCAAAACACACCACTGGATGTGGTCCTGCACTCCAGAAAGAGAAGATCCAGCCTCATCCACCAGGACACAGGCACCAGTCCTCTCCACCAGGAAGCCTACGTAACTCACTGAACAAACCTTACCCACTGGGAGCAGACACCAAAAACAACAGGAACTATTAACCTGCAGCCTGAAAAAAGGAGACCCAAACACAGTAAGTTAAGCAAAATGAGAAGACAGAGGAATATGCAGCAGATGAAGGAACAAGGTAAAAACCCACCAGACCAAACAAATGAAGAGGAAATAGGCAGTCTACTTGAAAAAGAATTCAGAGTAATGATAGTAAAGATGATCCAAAATCTTGGAAATAGAATGGAGAGAATACAAAAAACATTTAACAAGGACCTAAAAGAACTTAAGAGCAAACAAACAATGATGAACAACACAATTAATGAAATTAAAGATTCTCTAGAAGGAAACAATAGCAGAATAACTGGGGCAGAAGAATGGATAAGTGACCTGGAAGATAAAAAAGTGAAAACAACTACCACAGAGCAGAATAAAGAAAAAAGAATGAAGAGAATTGAGGACAGTCTCAGAGACCTCTGGGACAACATTAAATGCACCAATATTCAAATTATAGGGGTCCCAGAAAGAAGAGAAAAAGAAAGGGACTGAGAAAATATTTGAAGAGTTTGTAGTTGAAAACTCCCCTAATATGGGAAAGGAAATAGTCTATCAAGTACAGGAAGCACAGAGAGTCCCATAGAGGATAAATCCAAGAAGAAACATGCCAAGACACATATTAATCAAACTACCAAAAATAAAATACAAAGAAAAAACACTAAAAGCAGCAAGGGAAAAGCAACAAATAACACACAAGAGAATACTCATGACATTAACAGCTGATCTTTCAGCAGAAACTCTGCAAGCCAGAAGTGGGTGGCAGGACATATTTAAAGTGATGAAAGGGAAAAACCTACAGCCAAGATTACTCTACTCAGCAAGGATCTCATTCATATTCAACGGAGAAGTTAAAACCTTTACAGACAAGCAAAAGCTAAGAGAATTCAGCACTACCAAACCAGCTTTACAACAAATGCTAAAGGAACTTCTCTAGGCAGGAAACACAAGAGAAGGAAAAGACCTACAATAACAAACCCCAAACAATTAAGAAAATGGTAATAGGAACACACATATCAATAATCACCTTAAACGTGAATGTATTAAATGCTCCAACCAAAAGACATAGACTGGTTGAATGGAAACAAAAACAAGATCCGTATACATGCTGTCTACAAGAGACCTACTTCAGACCTAGGGACACATACAAACTGAAAGTGAGGGGATGGAAAAAGATATTCCATGCAAATGGAAATCAAAAGAAAGCTGGAGTAGCAATTCTCATATCAGACAAAATAGACTTGGAAATAAAAACAAAAATAAACAAATAGGAGCTAATGAAACTTAAAAGCTTTTGCACAGCAAAGGAAACCATAAACAAGATGAAAAGACAACCCTCAGAATGGGAGAAAATATTTGCAAATAAAGCAACTGACAAAGGATTAATCTCCAAATATACAAGCAGCTCGTGCAGCTCAATTTCAAAAAAACAAACAACCCAAACCAAAAATGGGCAGAAGAACTAAATAGACATTTCTCCAAAGAATATATACAGATTGCCAGCAAACACATGAAAGGATGCTCAACATCACTAATCATTGGAAAAATGCAAATCAAAACTACAATGAGGTATCACCTCACTTATGTCAGAATGTCCATCATCAAAAAAATCTACAAACAATAAATGCTGGAGAGGGTGTGGAGAAAAGGGAACCCTCTTGCACTCTTGGTGGGAATGTAAATTGATACAGTCACTATGGAGAGCAGTATGGAGGTTCCTTAAAAAACTAAAGATAGAACTACCATATGACCCAGCAATCCAAAAAGAATTGAAATTGAGTTATTTGTAGTGAGGTGGATGGACCTAGAGACTGTCATACAGAGTTAAGTAAGTCAGAAAGAGAAAAACAAATACCGTATGCTAACACATATATATGGAATCTAAAAAAAAAAAAATGGTTCTGAAGAACTTAGGGGCAGTTCGGGAATAAAGACGCAGACGTAGAGAATGGACTTGAGGACATAGGGAGGGGGAAGTGTAATCTGGGATGAAGTGAGAGAGTTGCATGGACATATATACACTACCAAATGTGAAATAGATAGCTAGTGGGAAGCAGCCGCATAGCACAGGGAGATCAGCTCGGTGCTTTGTGACCACCTAGAGGGCTGGGATAGGGAGGGTGGGAGGGAGACGCAAGAGGGAGGGGATATGGGGATATATGTATACATATAGCTGATTCACTTTGTTATAAAGCAGAAACTAACACACCATTGTAAAGCAATTATGTTCCAATAAAGATGATAAAAAAAACCAATTGTTATCATTACCACCATCATTATCATCGTAATTATTGATTTTATACGGTTTTCTAAACACATTGTTATCTCATTTCCAAATAAAAGTCATTTTACATTTTTATTACCAATTTATTGCCTCTAATTGGTTAACTGATTTTTCTTATCTAATGACATTGCCAATAACTTCAGTACAATGTAAAATATTATTGGAGAAAGCAGGCTTACTTGCCTTTTTCTTAATGTGAATGGCAATTTACTTGTGTTCTAATAAGTAAGATACTGACTGTAGGACTTTAGGACTTAGGTATATGTAAGCACCATATATATATAATGTTAATGAAGTATTAGGTAATTCCAATAGCTTGAGAATTTTTATCAGGAACATTTGCTGAATTCTATTGAATGTTTTTTCAGTATCTGTGAGAATAGCATGTGATTTTCTTTTTAGATCTATTAACGTGTTCTGTATTTATGAATTTCCTTCTATTAAATCAACATTTTTAGGGGCATAAATCCTGTTTTGTCATGGTATATTTTTTGCTTAAGATGGCTTTAGATTCTGTTGTATTTAGTGTTTTTGTATTGATTGTCTTTTTTTTTCATTTTAATAAGTTTATGTTCATTGTCCTAATCTTTTTGGCAATAGTGAGATTTTTTTTAATAAAAGCATAAACATTTAATTTTAAAATATGAAATGTTTTCTCACATGACAATCATAGCATCAGACATCACTTGTGTATTTTATAGGGCAACTAAGCGTTTTTTGGTTTTTTATTTTTACTTTTTTCTTAATTTTTTATTGGAGTATAATTGTGTTTGTTTCTGCTATACAGCAAAGTGAGTCAGTTATACTATCTTTTTAAAAATTGTTTGTACTGTTTTTATCCAGTTTAAGTATAAATATGATACTGGCTTCAACAAAAGAGTTTGGACAACTTTCTATTTTTTTATGCTGTGGAATAATTTATGAAGCACTGGGTCATTTTGTCTTTGAAGGTTTCCTAGAGCTCCTTTGTGAATCCACTGAGCCTGCTGCTTTCTTAAGGCAGAGTTTCTCACTCCAAATTTTCTTCAGGACATTTTTAGCCTAACCTTTTTCTCTCTCATGGGATCAGTTTTGGAAATTTGTATTTTATTAGGAAATTATTCATTTAATCTAGCTTTCCAAAATTATTTTCATAATTTGCAATATCCCTCTTATCAAGTCTGCAGTCATCTTTTTTTGCTGTTGTCTAATTCCTTCTCTTGGTTACCTGCCTTGTGATTTATTATGTTGCATATTTTTGACTTGAACAAGTCAATTGTGTGCCTATTATGATGGTTAATTTTATCTGTCAATTGGGTCAGAATATGGTGCCTAGTTTTTGGGCTAACCACCAGTTTAGATGTTGCTGTGAAGTTATTTTTTAGATGTGATTAATATTTAAATCGGTAAAGTATATTACCGTAACACAGCTGTGCTTCAACTCATCCATTGAAGGCCTTAGGATCAAAGATTGAGGCACCTGAAGAAGAAGGAATTCTGCTTTGTTTTCAGCCTTTGGTTATCACACTACAACATCAGCTCCTGCCTGAATGTCCAGCCTGCCAGCCTGCCCTGAGATTTCAGACTTGCTTGATCCAATTCCTTAAAATAAATGTCTGTCTATAAAGAGATATAGCCTATATACATAAATATAAATAAACAAATATATATATAGATAGATAGATAGATAGATAGATAGATAGATCTCCTTGTTTCTGTTTCTCTGGAAAACCCTAATTAATACATAGGTTTTGCTACTTTTTTTCAAATAAGTGGATTCTAATGTAATAATTAGATATACTCTTTACCTAATATCTACATCATGTCTATTTTAAGCCTTATTTCTTTCTTTAGACTTTCTACTGCATTACCTTGTTTTTTTTTCCCCTAGCATATTGAATTGGAAAATTAATTCATGTATTTTCATTCATTCACACTTATTGATATAATTGTTTACAGCTATGAACTTTCCTTTCTTTCTTCAATGCTTTAAAAAGCCTACAGTTTCTGATATGTAATTTTCATTCATTAGTTTTCAGAGATTCTGTAATTTCAATTTGTGTTTCCCCCTTCACTCAAGATTTGTTTAACAGAAGGTTTTGTAATTTCCGGGTTGAAGGCCTTTTTAAAATTTGTTTATAGTTTCTACTTAGACTGCATTGTGGTTGCAGGTATTGCTTGTAATATTTCTACACCTGAAATATAATCAGTGTGGTGATTTTCCCTGTGGATGGGAGAAAAAGTTGTATTCTCTATTATTAGAGTGTTACTGTTTTTATTTTTTATTCATAAGATTTATCTTGTTGATTGCATTGTGTAGGTCTTCTGTATCCATATTTGGTTTTTATCTGTTAAATCTGCCTTTTACTGAGAGTTATATTTAAGTCTCCTATTGTAGTATTCCTATCCATTTCTTTTGGCATCTCTTAACCCAAGTACAGTTTTAATAACTCTACTTGGGATTTAGTATTAAACATTATGTGAAGAGATATAAGTTCACTATATTAAATATGCTGCTCATATTGTTTACTGCATGTTTTGTTGTCTATTGCCTAAGCATTGTTGCTGCAAGCAAATTCAAAACTATTAGCTGTTTGTAGTGTGCTTTCTCCTCTGGAGCGTCCTCCTCTTTATTCTGAATAACCCTATTTGCCTTAAAGTCAATTTTGATTGATTAATATTAAAATATTTATTTTTTATTAATATTTTTCTCATATATATTTCTGTTACATTACTTTTAGTGTTTCTAAAATCTATATTTTTATATGATTTGAAGGCATGTTTACATTGTCTTTTGGCATACATAGCTTATAAAGATTTTATTTGCTATTTCTTCTATTATTTTTATTTTAACTTTCACATGTAGTCCTGTAATTTATTTGAAGATGATCTCAATAATTTTTCATCTTATAGTGTAGCAGTTTTTTTTTCACATCATTTACTAAATAATGTCTTTTCTATAAATTTTGCTGTTCTTCTTTACAATTTAAAACCATACGTGCAGGGGTTTTTTTCATTCACATAAATACATGGGTCTGATTTGGGGCACTTCATTTATATATCTGTCATATTCTTCTCTGTCCCACACGATTGTCATTTCTCTGGCTTTATAACACATCTTAATTTTTTTAGAGTAAAGCTCTCACTATTGCTTTACTTTTTAAAGCATAGACTTAGTTATTTTTAAGTTATGATTTTATTTTATTCAGCTGTTAGAGGTGTTTGCACATGAAGAATCTTCAGATTCTTTTACCTTACTGCCTTGCCCTAATCACACATCTATAATATACTATTTATTCTTTCCTATAATAATCTTAGAATTTCCTGAACTAAACTGAAAAAAAGATAACTTTTTAAAGTTTAAGAGCTACCAGAGAAAACCAATGTTTCAAGGAGTATATATTTGGAGCAGCACTGTAGATCAACTTTAGTTGTAGACACGTAAATCCTAAATAAAATATTAGCAAATGAAATCCATCTGTGTTATTGAAAACTAATATACCATGACCAAACTGGGTTAAGTTTAGCATGCAAGAGTGATTTCATATTAGGAAATTCATTTACACAATTCATTACAATAATTAATTAAAGAGAAAAAATATGTATTATAACTTCAATAGGATCCAAAGTGTCTTCTGATAAAATTCAACGTTCACAAATGATGAAGAGAAATTTTACTGCCCAAAAATAAATTAATAAAATGCAACTCTCAATATACTATAACAGAAAAGTTTTCTTTATATAAAACACACAACATATCATATCTACTGTTAGAAAAATGTGCATTAATATCAAGGGAAGAAACTACATCTTAAAAGTATATATTATCAAACATTTTGTGAATCATGTCAACACACTGAGAGATGGAATTAGAGAGATAACATATTATTATTTGCAAATAACATGTTTGTCTACATAGTAAATCCAAGAAATCAAGCAACAACAAAAACAAAATAGTAACACAAATGACAGCGTTCAGTAATACAGATTAATGAAGTGTTAATATAGATAATCATTCAGATACCAAAATGGTTCTAAAAAAGGAGTCTGAAGGATAAATGAACAGAACAAAGCATTATATATGTAGGTTCAGGAAACAGAGTTTATTACATGTTATGAGACACTTCAAATTGGTGAAAAAAATCAATCAAAAAATTTCATCACACTAATATGCTAATCTTTTCAAGAATGGTAGATAGTTATTTCACAAAACACACAAAAAAATTTAGCTTTGTGTGGAGTATGGATTAAAATGAGAGGGATAAAACGTCAATATAGGAATAAGATCATTTGTATATTACTATATGAAAAAAGACTTTCTGAAGATGATGTTATATCCATAAACCATAAATGAAAAGGAAATATGTAGGTACATAAATATAAAAACACAGTACACACGATAAACAAAGTCAAAATATAAATGACATATGAGGAAAATATTTACTACTTTTAAGACCAATGATTGTCTAAATATATTGATACAGCAAGAGTTTTTACAAAGAAATAAAACGATTACCAACATAATTTTATGCTGGGAGTCTCCTTCCTTGCGGTGATTTTTTTTAAATCTTTGGAAATTCTGAGCTTACCAAAAATTGTGAAAAGATTAAATATTTCCCCGATTCAAATGAGAATCCCTGTTCTCTTGAACATAAGAGAAGGTCCTGTCTTTAAAATCGTATCCCTCACGTGTGAGCATGTGAGGGTGTTTGCAGGGGATATTGTTATAGATAGAAATGGGCTGGGGAGGGTGCACAGGTAACTTGTCGTCTGGGTGTTAAAACTCAATGCATCTGGTTTATGTTCACTTCCCAAGCCACGGCACTTACTCTGGCTGTCTCCTGGGTTGGAACTCCCCCTTCAAAAGTTGGACTTACAGAAGATTTGGTTTGGAGCCAATTGCCAGAATCTACTGCTCCTGACATTTACTTACTTTTCTTCCATAAAGATTTCTGATCATCCCGGGCTCTGCTGGCACCTTTTGCAGGTACCAACTGCAAGGCTGGAGATCTACCTGAACAGATAGTTTTAGTGACAAAGTTGTTCTTAGGTCTGGAGCCTAGAAGAAAGTGTCCCTGCAAAATCTCATACTATTTAAAAATAAAAAATGCCCCATTGGACTCAGCTATTCCAAATATAGTCTTTCAATTAGTTGCTCTGATAATTGCCCAATGACGCTACCCTTTTCCTGAATTCTTTTCTTTGTACTTGACATTCCCCTGAGATATTTGTAGTGGAAAAGTTCTTACTTCAGCATTGGATTTAAATTTCAAGGATCCTTGACTGAAGTTTTCTGCTGTGCTTTCTTCTTCGATCTTATTCCACTTTTCCTATATTTTGGAAGTTCTTCAAAATTTATTAGAAATTTTGGTGTATTTGTATTCCATTGGTGTATTAGACACCAATGGAAAATTATCTCGTCATGTTGTTCATATCATTGTTATGGATTTTCATATATATATATATTTCCTTGAGATTTATATTTTTAATTTAAATACAATTTGAGGTTAAAGAGGAAATGGACACATTTTTTTCCTCAGCCACTGTGTATCAATTGACCAGCAATAATTTTTTAAATATTATTAAGCAGCAACAAAGTGTCCATCCTTTTAGCGAGTGCAAGGGAGAAACTTTTGCCCTTTTCTCCATCCTCTGAAGAGCTGTTTGCACTGGGATCAGGGCCATCTTCTCTCCATTTCCAATCACGCCACTATAGACCTGTCACAATCATGCTTACTCTCGAATATTGCAATAGCACCTAATTCATGCCCCTGCTTGCTAGAGCCCCCCTAAAATCTATTCTTCCCAAGGCAGCCCGAATGATTTTTTTAGTATGTAAATAATATGAAATCAACCTCCTAATAAAAACTCTCCCATGTCTTCCTCTCACATGTATAAAAAATCCAAATCCCTTACCCAGGTTGATTAAACCTTTCATGCCCAGCACCAGAAGTCATCTGTCGGTAATATTAACATATACTGTTGTTCCCACTCTAGGATTTTTGAACCGGCTTTTTCCTAACTTTGAAATTCTCTTTCTTCTGATCTCTGCATGGTGGGCTCCAAGGTGTCCTTGAGACTTCAGCTGAAAGGTCACGTCTTCAGGAAAGTCTGCCATGAACACCTAGGCTAGATCATTCCTCCAATCAGGCTAACTCACCATAATGTAATTTACTTTTTACGGCTCTCTTCTAACCATCCTTCTGATGACTTCTACATTTCTTTATTTATGACCCACACTATGCTGTAAAATGTATGAGTGCAGGAACCTAGTCTCTCTGTTCACTGCTGTATCCCAGGTTCATACCACAGTGCCAGGCACACAGAAGATACTCCACGTGTATTTGTTGCCAAGTGTAGGGCTGGATGGATGGGAGATTGGGAGAAAACCACAGGTGTGTGTGGTGCATGCCTGGTTTCTGGGATTGCTTTCTCTGTGGCTGCTTGTTGTGCTCTGATAAGGACCTGAACTCTTCACTACCTCCTGTCCTCGAAGGGACAAGCAGACTAGTTAGTCTCCTCCTTAAACTACATCCCAAGGTCTCCACTGGTGGCACCTACATCTGGGTGCACAAGTTCAATTCACGGACGGCTGTAGAAAGCCGCTCACTAGGTTCAACCTGCATTTCCAAATCAGTAATCTTTCTTATTAATAAAGCTGATACTGTGATCCCTATTTGGCCTTGTGTGTAAGTTACATAAGAATTTGGAATAGCAAAAATATCCCTGAACGCAATACACTCAGGAAGAGAAAACCTCATCACAAAGTCTAGTCATTCTAGGAGATTTTACATACGTGAAAAAAAATTCAGAAGGATAGACGAAGAGAAAGGAGGTCATCCATCATATTGTTGAGATAAGGTATGAGAAAATTACAAAAGCACAAAAGCAAAAGATAAATTGGGAAGCACTGAAGACTCAATTTCTGACCGAAATAGAAAATTTTACATCATCATTCATTATTCTAGACTATTTACTAAAATTTATTATTCTAGTTCATGCATTTTAAGCATAACAGTATAAATGATTACATATCACTAAGTCTCCACACTTAAAATGCACTTTAAAGTTCTGCTTCACTTTTATTACTATCAAAAACAAATTAATCTTTACATCATCCTGACATGATTACTAAACAATTTTATTATTTCAGTTTTCCTGATTTGTGACTCAAGATGTGATCTATCCTGGGTGTTAGATCTATCCTGGGTGTGCACTTGAGAAGAAAATGTGATCTGCTGTTTTTGGATGGAATGTCCTATAAATATCAATTAAATCTATCTTGTCTATTGTGTCATTGAATGCTGTGTTTCCTTATTAAGGAAGATTTTTAATCACAGTTTCAATTTCATTACTTGTGATTGGTCTGTTCATATTTTCTATTTCTGATCTTTCGTTGGTGATAAAGACAAAATTCAGAAAAAAATTTTTCTTTTTGAATTTTATTTTATTTTTTTATACAGCAGATTCTTATTAGTTATCTATTTAATGCATATTAGTGTATATATGTCAATCCCAATCTCCCAATTCATCCCACCACCACCACCCCACCGCTATCCCCGTTGCTGTCCATATGTTTGTTCTCTACATCTGTGTCTCTATTTCTGCCTTGCAAAGTGGTTCATCTGTAACATTTTTCTAGATTCCACATATATGTGTTAATATACGATATTTGTTTTTCTCTTTCTGACTTACTTCACTCTGTATGACAGTCTCTATGTCCATCCACATCTCTACAAATGACCCGATTTCATTCCCTTTTATGGCTGAGTAATATTCCATTGTATATATATATACCACATCTTCTTTATCCGTTCGTCGATTGATGGGCATTTAGGTTGCTTCCATGACCTGGTTATTGTAAATAGTGCTGCAATGAACATTGGGGTGCCTGTGTCTTTTTGAATTATAGTTTCCTCTGAGTATACGCCCAGTAGTGGGATTGCTGGATCATATGGTAGTTCTATTTTTAGTTTTTTAAGGAACCTCCATACTGTACTCCATCGTGGCTGTATCTATTTACATTCCTACCAACAGTGCAAGAGGGCTCCCTTTTCTCCACACCGTCTCCAGCATTTGTTGTTTGTAGATTTTCTGATGAGGCCCATTCTAACTGGTGTGAGGTGATACGTCATTGTAGTTTTGATTTGCATTTCTCTAATAATTAGTGATGTGGCACAGATTTTCATGTGCCTCTTGTCATCTGTATGTCTTCTTTGGATAGATGTCTATTTAGGTCTTCTGTCCATTTTTTGATTGGGTTGCTCATTTTTAAATATTGAGCTGCATGATCTATTTGCTGCTTGTATATTTTGGAGATTAATACCTTGTCCATTGATTTCTTTGCATATATTTTCTCCCATTCTGGGGGTTGTCTTTTCATCTTGTTTACAGTTTCTTTGCTGTGCAAAAGCTTTTAAGTTTCATTAGGTCTCATTTGTTCATTTTTGGTTTTATTTTCATTACTCTAGGAGGTGGGTCGAAAAATATCTTGCTGTGATTTATGTCAAAGTATGTTCTTCCTATGGTTCCTCTAAAAGTTTCATAGTGTTCGGTCTTACATTTAGGTCTTTAATGTATTTTGAGTTTATTTTCCTGTGTGGTGTTAGGGAGTGTTCTAATTTCATTCTTTTACATGTAGCTGTCCAGTTTTCCCAGCACTGTTTATTGAAGATGCTGTCTTTTCTCCATTGTATATTCTTGCCTCCTTTATCAAAGATAAGGTGACCATATGTGCATGGGTTTACCTCTGGGCTTTCTATCCTGTTCCATTGATCTATATTTCTGTTTTGGTGCTACTACCATACTGTCTTGATTACTGTAGCTTTGTAATATACTGAAGTCGGGGAGCCTGATTCTCTAGTTCCGTTTTTCTTTCTCAAGTTTGCTTTGGCTATTTGGGGTCTTTTGTGTCTCCACACAAATTGTAAATTTTTTTGTTCTAGTTCTGTGAAAAATGCCATTGGTAGTTTGATGGAGATTGCATTGAATCTGTAGATTGCTTTGGGTAATATAGTCATTTTCACAATGTTGATTCTTCCAATCCAAGAACACGGTATATCTCTCCATCTGTTTGTATCATCTTTAATTTCTTTCATCACTGTCTTATAGTTTTCTGCATACAGGTCTTTTGTCTCCTTAGGTAGGTTTATTCCTAGGTATTTTATTCTTTTCTGGCAATAGTAAAGGGGAATGTTTCCTTAATTTCTGTTTCAGAGTTTTCTTCATTAGTGTATAGGAATGCCAGAGATTTCTGTGCATTAATTTTGTATCCTGCTACTTTATGAAATACATTGATTACCTCTAGTAGATTTCTGGTAACATCTTTAGGATTATCTATGTATAATATCATATCATCTGCAAGCAGTGACAGTTTTACTTCTTCTTTTCCAATTTGTATTGACTTTATTTCTTTTTCTCCACTGATAGTCACGGCTAGGACTTCCAAAACTATGTTGAATAATAGTGGTGAGAGTGGACATCCTTGTCTTGTTTCTGATCTTAGAAGAAACGCTTTCAGTTTTTCACCATTGAGAATGATTTTTACTGTGCATTTGTCGTATATGGCCTTCATTATGTTGAGGTAGGTTCCCTCTATGCCCACTTTCTGGAGAGTTTTTATCATAAATCGGTTTTGAATTTTGTCAGAAGATTTCTCTGTATCTATTGAGATGATCATATGATTTTTATTCTTCAATTTGTTAATATGGTGTATCACATTGATTGATTTGCATATATTGAAGAATCCTTGCATCCCTGGGATAAATCTCATTTGATCATGGTGTATGATCCTTTTAATGTGTTGCTTGATTCTGTTTGCTAGTATTTTGTTGAGGATTTTTGCATCTATATTCATCAGTGATGTTGGTGTGTAGTTTTCTTTTTTTGTAGTATCTTTGTCTTGTTTTGGTATCAGGTGATGGTGGCCTTGTAGAATGAGTTTGAGAGTGTTCCTTCCTCTGCAGTTTTATGAAGAGTTTGAGAAGGATGCATGTTGGCTCTTCTCTAAATGTTTGTAAGATTGACCTGTAAAGCCATCTGTCCTGGACTTTTGTTTGTTGGAAGATTTTTAATCACGGTTTCAATTTCATTACTTGTGATTTGTCTGTACATATTTTCTATTTCTTCCTGGTTCAGCCTTGGAAGGTTACACCTTTCTAAGAATTTGTCCATTTCTTCTAGGTTGTTTATTTTAGTGGCATAGAGTTGCTTGCTGTAGTCTCTCATGTGGCTTTGTATTTCTGCAGTGTCTATTGTAACTACGAGGTAGGATTTTATTGCTATAAACTTTCCTCTTAGAACTGCTTTTGCTGCACCCCATAGGTTTTGGATCTTCGTGTTTTCATTGTCATTTGTCTCTAGGTATTTTTTGATTTCCTCTTTGATTTCTTGAGTGATCTCTTGGTTATTTAGTAACGTATTGTTTAGCCTCCATGTGTTTGTGTTTTATACGTTTTTTTCCCCGTAATTGATTTCTAATCTCACAGTGTTGTGTACAGAAATGATGCTTGATATGATTTTAGTTTTCTTAAATTTACCAAGGCTTGATTTGTGAACCAAGATGTGATCTATCCTGGAGAATGTTCTGTGTGCACTTGGGAAGAAAGTGTAATCTGCTGTTTTTGCATGGAATGTCCTATAAATATCATTTAAATCTCTCTGGTCTATTGTGTTATTTAATGTTTATGTTTCCTTATTAATTGTCTGTCTTGATAATCTATCCATTGGTGTAAGTGAGGTGTCAAAATCCCCCACTATTATTGTGTTAATGTTGATTTCCTCTTTTATAGCTGTTAGCATTTGCCTTATATGTTGAGGTGCTCCTATGTTGGTTGCATATATATTTATAATTGTTATATGTTCTTAGATTTATCCCTTGATCATTATATAGTGTCCTTATTTGTCTCTTGTAACAGTCTTTATTTTAAAGTCTATTTCATCTGATATGAGTATTGTTACTCCAGCTTTCTTTTGTTTTCCATTTGCATGGAATATCTTTTTCCATCCCCTCACTTCAGTCTGTATGTGTCCCTAGGTCTGAAGTGGGTCTCTTGTAGACAGCATATATATGGGTCTTGTTTTTGTATCCATTCAGCAAGCTTGTGTCTTTTGGTTGGAGCATTTAATACATTCACATTTAAGGTAATTATCAATATGTATGTTCCTATTACCATTTTTCTAATTCTTTTGATTTTTTTTTTTTTGGAGGTCCTTTCCTTCTCTTGTGTTTCCCACTTAGAGGAGTTCCTTAAGCATTTGTTGTAGATCTGGTTTGGTGGTGTTGAATTCTCTTAACTTTTGCTTGTCTGTATGATTTCTCCATTGAATCTGAATGAGATCCTTGCCGGGTAGAGTAATCTTGGTTGTAGATTCTTCTGTTTAATCACTTTAAATATATCATGCCACTCCCTGCTAGCTTGTAGAGTTTCTGCTGAGAAATCAGCTGTTCACCTTATCGGAGTTCCCTTGTATGTTATTTTCCGTTTTTCCCTTATTGCTTTTAATAATTTTTCTTTGTCTTTAATTTTTGTCAGTTTGATTACTATGTGTATCAGCATGTTTCTCCTTGGGTTTCTCCTGCTTGCAATTCTTTGCACTTTCTGGACTTGGGTGACTATTTCCTTTGTCGTGTTAGGGAAGTTTTCGACTATAGTCTCTTCAAATATTTTCTCTGGTCCTTTCCCTCTTCTTCTTCTGGGAACCCTATAATGTGAATTTTGGTGTGTTTATTGTTGTCCCAGAGTTCTCTTAGGCTGTCTTCATTTCTTTCCATTTTTTTCTTTATTCTGTTCTGTGACAGTAAATTCCACCTTTTGTTCCAGGTCACTTATCCGTTCTTCTGCCACAGTTATTTTGCTATTTTTTCCTTCTAGTGTATTTTTCATTTCAGTTATTATATTGTTCGTCTCTGTTTGTTTGTTCTTTAATTCTTCTCGGTGTTTGTCCTTTAACTTTTCTAGGTCTTTTTAAAGCATTTCTTGCATCTTCTCATTCTTTGCCTCCATTCTTTTTCTGAGGTCCTGGATCATCTTCACTGTCATTATTCTGAATTCCTTTTCTGGAAGGTTGCCTATCTCCACTGCATTTAATTGTTTTTCTGGGGCTTTATCTTGTTCCTTCATCTGGTACATAGTCCTCTGCCTTTTCATTTTGTCTATCTTTCTGTGAATGTTGTTTTCATTCCACAGGCTGCAGGATTGTAGTTCTTCTTGCTTCTGCTGGCTGCCCTCTGGTGGATTAGGCTATCTACGAGGCTTGTGAAAGTTTCCTGATGGGAGGGACTGGTCGTGGGTAGATCTTGTTGTTGCTATGGTGGGCAGAGCTCAGTAAAACTAATCCGCTTGTCTGCTGATGCGTAGGGCTGGGTTCCCTCCCTGTTGGTTGTTTGGCCTGAGGCCACCCAACACTGGAGCCTACCCAGTTCTTTGGTGGAGCTAATGGCGGACTCTGGGAGGGCTCATGCCAAGGAGTACTTCCCAGAACTTCTGCTGCCAGTGTCCTTGTCCTCATGTTGAGCCACAGCCACCCCCACCTCTGCAGGAGACCCTCCAACACTAGCAGGTAGGTCTGGTTCAGTCTCACCTGGGGTCACTGCTCCTTCCCCTGGGTCCCGATGCGCACATTACTTGTGTGTGCCCTCCAGGAGTGGAGTCTCTGTTTCCCCCAGTCCTGTCAATGTCCTACAATCAAATCTGTTAGCCTTTAAAGTCTGATTCTCTAGGAATTCCTCCTCCCATTGCCAGACCCCCAGGTTGGGAAGCCTGACGTGGGGCTCAGAACCTTCACTCCAGTGGGTGGACTTCTGTGGCATAAGTGTTCTCCCGTTTGTGAGTCACCCATCCAGCAGTTATGGGATTTGATTTTATTGTGATTGCACCCCTCCTACCATCTCAGTGCGGCTTCTCCTTTGTCTTTGGATGCGGGGTATCTTTTTGGGTGAGTTCCAGTGTCTTCCTGTCAATGAGTGTTCAGCAGTTGTGATTCCGGTGCTGTTGCAAGAGGGAGTGAGCGCACATCCCTCTACTCCACCCTCTTGAACACCAGAAACAACTTCTGTCTCCCTATAGCTCTGTCCATGTTCATTGGAGTTGAAAAGACAATTGGATTAAAAATGACCTAAACACAGTGGCTTGATTGATTACAATCAATCTATCAAGCTGACATATCACTATTTCAGTCCAATGACTAAAAGCTCTGCTGAGAATTATCTTGATCTTAGAGATTGGATTAAACTTCTGTGCCAGAAATCTTTACAAAAGAAAGGAAGGGTTTCTTGACCAAATGAGGACAATTATCCTCAGTAAAATAAAGCAAAATACCTCTACGATTTGGACAGTAAATTTGGGTGGAGAGGAGATTCTGAAAGTGAAGGCTCTGGATGTGAACCACCTTACCCTGATTCCTACTTGCCTGGGGTTTCCTCATTCCCTCAAGTCTCATGTGCTCTTTACTGTCAGCCCAGCGTAACAACCACAGAAATAGGCTAGCTCCTTCTTCTCTCTGAAAGAATATAAACAAAGCAATGTTTTAAATTATAAACAAAACATTTTTAAAGAATTTTCACTCAACAAAACTGAGACAGTTTGATAAGTTCAACATTGCGCTTGTTAGAGTCAAAGAGCGAAAGGACATAGTTATAACACACAGAAATGAACAGGTTAAAGAAAGCTGATTTTCTAAAGAACAGGGTTCTGGCCCTTAGCATTCTAGGAAAGCTGAATCCTGTGTTAGGGACCCCATTGCTTTCATTATCCACAGCATCCAAAAATGAATAAAAAGCTCTTGTGCCTTGGAGCCTGCCTTTGGGGGACATGGCTGCCTTGTAAAGGGTCCCATGTTGCCTCCTGGACTCACAAAGTTGTGCTCACAACCAGCACCAGCCACCAGGTACACAGGTGAGGACGTTTTAACCGAAACAGCCTCAGTCAAACCACAAATGAAAGTAATCACTGCAGTCCCAAGAGAGCAGCTCAAGTTGTTACATCACAAGATCACTGGCAGAGTATATAAGTCCATGCCACTCTCTCATTTCGTCCCAGCTTACCCTTCCCCCTCCCCATGTCCTCAAGTCCATCTGCGTCTTTATTCTTGTTCTGCCCCGAGGTTCTGGGAAGCAGCCGCATAGCACAGGGAGGTCAACTCGGTGCTTTGTGACCACCTAGAGAGATGGGAGAGGGAGGGTGGGAGGGAGATGCAAGAGGGAGGAGATATGGGGATATATGTATACATATAGGTGATTCACTTTGTTATACAGCAGAAACTAACACACCATTGTAAAGCAATTATACTCCAATAAAGATGTTAAACACAAAAAAGATCACTGGCAGAGAAAACGGATGTCAGTTCTAAGCTTCAGAGGTTTGGCAGCTGGTTGGTTTTGGAGCAATAGATAACTGATGAACTAATTCACAGAGTTTTTACAAATATTAAATCAATATTTAATAATATTTCATGACTATTGAATAATTTAAACGAATTTAATTTACATTTAAATTCATAATTTAAATCAATATTTACAAATATTAAATATTAATTCCTACCATGCTTGTAACAGAAGCTAGCACAGCATAAGAACTCATTAATATTACCTCTTAATATTACCATAATTTTCTTACTCCTGACTTTACTACGTATCTTAAGGATGATAAGTATGAATGTAATAGCACACTCTTTATCCATAATATGAGGGAATAAGGTTAAGGGGTGGTGTAAATTTAGGGAACTGAGACATGATAGCTAAAAGTAGCTTTGCAGTAATTTGCACAAGGACCTTGAGGAAATCAGTACTCAACTCTGGGTTTTAATTTCCTTTTCTGCAGAGAGAGTAGTACTAAGGTATCCAAGCTTGTATATTCATGAGTCTACATTGTTCAGATAACCCGTGTCCTTTGTAAATCTCTCGCGGTTTTTCTTTTCATTATACAATATTCGTGGCTGTTTTATTAGAATACATTATGTTTACTGACCTTCTTAAACACTGTATGATCAGCACCATGGAATCCTTGCTAAAAGACTACAGATCATTATTAATATTTTTACAGGTATAAAGACTTGCTCTGGAAGGAAATGTTGAATGTTATAAGGCTATTTGTGTCTATACTAAATACTCCCAGACTGTACCATGTGCATACTTGTGTCTGCTTAATTTCTGTAGCTCCGTACCTTCATCTGTAACTTTTACAATGTAATCATCTGGTCCTTATGCTGGAAATTTAAAAAAAAAAGGTTTCTTTTTTGTCATAGGCTGGGATGGAATAAAATGAAGACCTTTAGAACTATGCTGAAAACAAAATAGATAAGCTCCAATCTAAGGCCTGGAGGTTTCTTTCTTAAAAACAAACACACAGACTCAGTGTAATATACATACAGTTAAATGCATGCAATTTATACCACCACAAAAAATATATAATCGTTTTAATGAATAAAAACAAAGTTAATGCTTAATGTATTGAGAAATTATTTTTAAGAAATAAAACACTGTTAGTGGCTTAAAAGTGCAATTTGTATACCTCCTAATCACAGGTCTCTTTCTCTAAAGGTAACAAATATATATATATATATACACACACACATACACATACCGGTCCTTCATTTGTGTTGGATTTAGATTAAATGTGGCCTATAAAAAGCAGGGACACAAATCCATATAAACATCCATTCTGAAAGAGCAATGGAAGCTAAACATGCTCTGATCCTAAGCTCTAACTAATATCCATCACAAGATGGTTTTTATTGGTAGGAAGGAGAAAACTACAGGGCTCAGCCAAAGGGGTGCAGCAATTGCAGTAACTGACATATCCTCTCCTTGCAAGATATCCGCTGGACACACTCATCGTAAGTTTCAGAATACTGACGTTTCCTGGGTTTCTGCTTTTTTTTTTTAAGATGTGTGAGAGCAGAGGAATGGAAATAATCACTAGCTTTGAGGCTAGGGAAGATTGGAGATCATTTTTGAAAGGGCGACACTACTCTAGAAAAAAAAAAATTTACAATCCCACATCTTGTTTTAGAGTTTTAATCAACTCATGGAAGGGAGCATATCTATGGTAAACTCTTTTCCACTCAAATCCTGTGTTAATGCTGCATGCTTTAGTTTTTTATTTCCTTTCAGTTTTATAAAAATCTTAAAGTCAACGTTTGCAATTTTTCTTTGGATATTTATACTTTTAGACAGTCAGTACCTGTAAGTAGCAGCATAGGAGGAGGCTTGTAAATGTTTTGTCTAATGTTTCTTTGTCACCTGTTGTGCACTTATCACTCTTCTAAATGAAACTTTGCACAGCAACCCATGTAAAAAATGTACATTTGTTAAAACTTGTAAATAAAAAAAATTTTTTAAATAAATGCATACATACACATATATACATATAATTGCACTACATAAACATACATACACATACATCTATACACATACTTAGGAAATATCATTCTGTTACTACTTCAAACAATTTTACTTTATACACCCCCTTCTTCACATATGTATATACAGGTATATACATACATACATACATGCATACAAACTAGCATAAATACACAATGTGTGTGTGTGGCTTTGTCTGTTTTTGAATCTTATGTAAATGGAATTACTTAGTTCTTATTCTTCTATGATCTGCTTCTTTGTAGTCAATATTGCTTGTGAAATTCATTCAGTCGTTGCATATAGATGTCGTTCTTATTCTTTGCACTGTGGTATTCCATTTATGCCTACATGACAATTTTATTTGCTCTAATATTAATACACAGCTGAGTTGTTCCAATTTGGGGCTTTAATACACAATGCTGCTATGAGTATTGTATACAATTCTCTTAGTCACCGCAGGCTGCTACAACAAAAACACCACAGACTCGTTGCCTTAAACAACAGAAATTTATTTCTCACAGTTCTGGAGGCTGGAAGTTTGAGATCAAGGTGTCAGCATAGTCAGGCTCTGATGAGAGCCCTCTTCTGATTTGCAGATAAGCATCTTCTCCCTGTATCCTCAGATGGCAGAGAGAGAGAGCGAGCGAGCAATGGTCTCCTCATCTTTCATGGACACTGATCCTATTCATGATGGCTTCCCCACTTAGTTATCCTCCAAAGGCCTTACCTCTGAATATCATCCTATTGGGGATTTGAAGCTTCAACACACAAATTTAGAAGGAACACAAACGTTCAGTCCATACCAATAAGAATTCCCCTAGATTTACTATCTAGGAGTAAAATAGTTGAGTTTTAAAATATGAGCATATGCAACTTCACTGTTTCGTGCCAAATTGGTTTCTCAACGTGGTATACCAGTTGTCTCTTATCTATAGTGTATGAGTTTTCCAGAAACTCTCCAGCTCTTGCTACAAAGGCTCACCAAGTCTCAGGATGTCCGATTTGAAAAATGTTGTCCATTGGGCACGTGTGTTGTAGAATCTCACTGTGTTTATAATTTGTAAGTTCTTTGATCATTCACGAAATGGAGAATATGTCATGTGTATTGACCACCTGAGCCTTCATTCGTGCAGTGACTTTCAATTTTGTCCATTTGTTTATTTATGTCTTTTCCATAATATACATCTTCAATATTGTAAGGCCTATCTTTCCAAATCGTGTAGTTTTACCACTGCACGATCACTAAGCCTATTCTCAGTATTCTGTGCTTTTTAATAAATATCTGAATCAACTTATGATGTTCCACTTTGGAGGAAAAAAAAGCCTATTGGAATTGAGTGAGATTGTTTTGAATTTGTGAATAAATTTGGGGAGGTGTGATTTTTTATAATAGTGAGATTTCCAATCCATGAGCAAGATATATCTTTCAATTTACTAAGAATCATCAAATGTATCTTCATATAGTTTCACAATTCTGTTCTTTGAGTTATGCAAAATCTCAAATTTATTTCTGGATGCATTATGCTTTATATATTAATTCTTTATATAGTAACATTATTAAATTATCTTATAAATTGTAATACTCCATTTCTGTTCTCTTTTTTATGTGTACAATCATACCATCTTAGAATAACAACTTTGAGCTTTCTTTTCTACACCTTTGTTTCTTTTCTACTCTGGCCAAGACCCCTGTATATAATTAGATACAAGTGGCAATAAATGGCATATTTGTCTCCTTCCACATCTCAGAGGGATAGATTTCAACATTTTCCCATTGAATGTGATATTTATTGTAAACTGGTTTTGCTGATATTCTTTATCAGAGAAGGGGCATTTCCTTTCCTTTTCTAGTTTAATAGTTTCATCATTTATGAATAATTAATATTACCAAAAGCTTTTTCTACCTTAAGATCATCATATGTTTTGCTTTATTTTTTGATCAGTTAATATGATGGATACAATGATTGATTTCTTAATAGTAAACCTTCTTACATTACTTGGATAAAATAAAATTGGTCATCATAAGACATAAAACATTTCTGTATTTATGAATTTAGTTTTCTAATACATTGTTTAGGGTATTTACATGTATGCCTACTACAGAGAATAATCTGTAGTTTTCCATGCTTACACAGTTATTATCAGATTTTACTATCATAAAAAAGCCTACCCTCATAAAATACATTAGGAAATACTCTTTTTTACACTACTGTATAACAATTTTTAAATTGAAACAATTTATTTCTCAAATCTTTGTTAGAAATCACCATTGAAGAAAAATGAACGCTAAGTTCTCATGATGATAAGATTTTGGTTACTGAATCAATATTTTAATAATGAACTATTAAAGTTCTCTATTTTTTATGAGTCACTCTTGTATTGCTTATTTTTATTATAATTGTCTATTTCATTTAAATTATCAAATGTATCGACATAATTTTATAGCATCCTCTTATCAGTTTTAATGTTTCAACTTCTAAAATAAAAGCATATTTTTTTCCCCCTGAAAATGGTTGTTTGTATCTTTATTATCTTTTACTTGATGTCCCAGCACTGATGCCTAATTCTGGATCTCTTTTAACTGAGACAAAAATAATATTCTGATACTTGTTTGTCCAACTCTTTTCCTGATTTTGTTACTAAAAATCAAAACTATTCCTTAACATTTTTCTGTCATTCAGCTATGCAATTATCATTTATTTATAAATATCCAAAGATGCACAGTGTTTGACAATGATATACCCCTTCTAGATGCTATGGCTTTGAGAGATTGCTTCCTTTAATACTCGTGTTAAGGAATATTAGGACTTCATAGAGACTAAGTAACTTACCAATGGATAATTAGTTAAGTAACACAGCCAGAATTCAGAGCCAGGTTTGTCTGAAATTAGCCCTGTACATGTCCACAACTACATTGGATTGCCTTAAGAAATGTGCAAGGTGCTTGCAATCCTAAAGTCCTAGTAAAGCAATCAAACTACCTTATCAAAGAATGAGTAAGGCAGAACTAAATAAAAGAGTATATTACGATTTTTGGAAAAAGAAGTACATATGAAATATAAAAGAATTCATATTCTTACATTTTATAACCTATAGATGAGTTGTTGTTCAAATATTGTGAAGAATTACCCTGTACAATTTAGTGAATTCTCTGTATTTAATGTAATCATATTCAGTTTTAGTAAAAATTATGGTTATATATAGTCGGTTTTATAGTTTCATCATCTTCAAACTGTGGATAATTAAGTGTATAGTGTTTCAATTCATGATTTATAAATGTAGATAATTTAAGTGTAATTTAGTGAAAGTATTTATGTCTGCCGCTTTTTAATGAGAACAAATTTCTAGATGCTTGTATATAATGCTAGGCATGGCTCTTGGTTCTTTCTGTGTTTTCTTGCATTGTCCTCAGATTTGGTACACGAGAATCATAAATGGAAGTAAGATTAAAGGGATGAGAAGTCACTGTGTTTAATGAGCTCACACGGTGTTCTGTCATAACAAATTACCCCACGATGCTTCTGATTAACTAAGCTGCCACTTGTGCTATGAGCTTACAGTACTGTAGCCAAGTAAGCATAATAGAAAACTGTCTACAAAATTAGGAGGCTGCCTTAATTTTATATTTATTACCATCTTGTCACCTCTGATAACACTTCATCCTATACGTTTCTTGCCTGGAGAGATCAAAATTAAAATTTACGTAAATAGAAGGATTGTAGCTCAATGAAAGCCCAATGAGGCTATTCAGTGCAACACACAATAAGGTGTACAAATTAGAATGAATTTGTTCCAGTTTGAAAATAACAACATTACAATCTCAAAGTGTTCCCTTTTTTCAGTGCTATCATATATTTCCATTACAGGGAAACACATACCATTACGTCTATTGGTGGTGATGTATAAATAATGATATTTTTGGCACATTGTACTTTTTCATCCTGGGATTTCAGACTAGTCTGATTTTAGAAAAGAGCCCTAGGTAAATGTCTTCTTGAAGAGGTGTTGTGAAGACAGAATATTTATTGTCTAGCCATACATAATAAAAATGCAAATAAATAATGGCATGATCAGTCAAATTATAACAGTGTATCAGATTCAGAACCAAGGGGAGATTGTGAAATATATGTAAACTGCACTTTCACATCGTGTTCCTAACAAACATAATTCTTTATTTTGATAATCATCTCTGACCAGGAAGTGAAGCTTTATTCCACGGCAATCAGGCGGGGGCTGTCCATCTCTCCAGAATGATCAATTACAGTCTTCCCAGCTCATTAACTCTGATCCTGTAATTTCTTCCAACCCGGAAGACATTCCTTCCGCCCTCTATTTATGCTACGTTATTGAAGTCACCCCTATAAAACTATATAAAATTGCTCAAACTGCCTCTCTTTTCTCCAAATTTTATTGTATTCATAACCTCTTAATCTCCATATGATTCATGCATATTGGCTTTTATTCCCCCAAATTATAAGTTCTTTGAGGTCAGGAAATACATTTTATTTTTTTCCACAGCATTTAGGGAAGTTATGAATATATCATAAATGCTCACATATTCTCACTGAATTTATTTATGTTTTATTCTTGTAAAATTTGGAGAATCTCTCTCTCTCTCTCTCTCTCTCTATATATATATATATATACACACACACATACACATATATACATATATATAGAAGAGTATATATATATACTCTTCTGAATTAATTGAGAAATGAAAAAATATTATATTGGGGACAAAATGTCATCTTTACTATCAATGAAATAGATCTTAGAATGTGGCTTGACTATTGGGGCAAAATTAATTTCCTATTTTAATTTAATGTCCTGATGGTACCCCATTATTAGTCTGGTCATGGGTAGCCAGCTACTTCCTGTTTTTTTCTTCTTGGGCGTCTGCACTCAAGAGACATACTTTCTGTTCTGTTTTTCTTATAAAGCATAAAGCATAGAGATGCAGCACAGAAGGATGTTTCTTGTATGCATGTTTTTAAGGTGAAAGAAGAAAGAGGGAGGAATTAAGCTACTCAGAACCTATTCCTCTTTCCAGCCTCACCAGTCAGCTAACAGATGAGAGGGTGGGAGGGTAAAGAGAGTCCAGAAGGTTCACTTTAATAGATAACCCTCCACATGGAAGCACTATTGAGTAAGGGATCTTTCCCAACACTACTACCAAAGCAAACAGAATAATGTGTTCATACTAACTGCAGTGATTTAAGGTTATTGTTGAACAACTTAGAGTTTTTTTTTTAATTCAAGGAAATATTCTTGGTAGCTTTCAGTAAACAAATATATTTGGTTCCAGTCAGTTTGGAAGAGCAAGTCCACAATGTGCAGGAAATCCCAATTTGGTCTGTTTACCTTATTCAAGAATAATCTTATGAATATGTTCAGCCCTCATGTAAGACATGTGATATATGTGTTTGCATAATAACATTAAGCATGCAGTTAACAGTGGTTACAGTCTGAGTAAAATCTTCATCTATATCAGCAAGAAAAGTAATTCCATCAGTATTGTTGATGGATAAGAGCAGTCAAATAGCATATTCAGATTCTCCTGTAATTCAATAATATAAAGTTTAAATGTGCGAAAGAAACTAAATTTTCAGTAGAGTAAAATGGTCATTCAAGTAGCAGGAAAGTTGGTTGATGTCCTTTGTAATTTAGGATATTCTTAAATTATTGTTTTATTTTGGGCATACAAAGGATTAAAGACAAATAAATGAGAGCCTTGGAAAATAGCCATAGGAAAATTCTACAGTAGCAACAAGGTCTAAACACACAAACAACCAAAATGTAGCATATTTATTCCCTCTGTCTTAACAGAAGCTCAGGCATTTTCTGAGAGGCTACCTCTGGCATGATATTTGTGGGTGTGTGGCATTTTGAAGAGTCTACCTGTAACCTTCAGAGATGGCCCTTTTTGGGAAAGTGTTTTTTGCTTATGGTTACCACATCAACTGGTCCTCTACAATATGGACCAGCTGTAGTTTCCTTTTGAATCATGCTAGCCTCTGTGTCAGTGTATAATGATTCTCTGAGTCAGTTTGCTCCCCAAATGATTGTCAAGGAGCTAGTCTCATAAGAGAATTAAACTCACATGTTTTGGATCTGAAAGCAGAGAATACTGTAAATACATTCTTGTACCATACTATCCTCTCTTATAGGATTTCTGAATGAATTGTGCATTTAACTTATTACACTAGTTCATGTCACAGATGGATGAATGAATAAATCGATTAATGAATGTATGAATGGACATCTCTTGGGTTTTGCAAAGCACGCTTTTGAATGACAGACCCTTGGAGGTGCTACATAGGTCAATTCCTTCTAGCCATGATCAGTCAAGACACATTTCTGATCTTGTCACTGTTTTAATATGATGCCAGTATTCTGACCTCACCAATGGATATAAATTCTGACTTTTGTCTGCTATTTACAATAACAGTCCCCGTATCTACATTTACAGCTCCATTCCTTCTTCTGAGCTCCAGATGTATATTTCAACTCTCTAATGAAAATGTATACTTGTACACTTCTATCTATATAGCATAGATATTATATCTACACTTGTATATCCCAAGAATATTTCATGCATGAAACACCTGTCCTTAAACTCACTGTGTTTCCCCAACCTACTCTTCTCCCCATGTTCCCCATCTCATTGATGACATTATCTGCCCAGCGACACAAACAAGAAAACTAAGCACAGTACTTTAGCCCTTATCCTCCGCCACTCCCTACATCAAATGAATTCCTTCTCTCCTAAAAAAAGTGGAGAAATGAGTGGACTTTAGAATCAGGTAGTCCGGATTTAAATCTCTACTTTTCCTCTTAGAGTTGCGTGACCTTGAGTTTCTCTGAGCATTAGATACCTTATTTTTAAATTTCTTCCAAAAATAATTTTAAAATAAAATTTTTCATTTAAAAATATATACCTCAATTAAAGAAAAACTAAATAAATGGAGAAATGTTCCATATTCATGCATAACAAGACTCAATAATATCAAAATGTAGGTTCTTCCGTACTTAATTTATAGATTTGATGCAAAATCCCTGCAAATTATTTTTTGGATAATATCAAAGTTATTTTAAAGTTTACATGGAGAGGCAAAAGACTCAGAATACCCAATTCAATTTGGAAGGAGAAGAACAAAATTGAAACACAGTTGCTATCCAATGTCAAGACCTCTAATAAAGCTACAGTAACCAAGACAACATGGTATGGTGAAAGAACAGGCAAATAGATCAATGAGACAGAATGGAGAGCCCAGAAATAGACCCACGTGAAAGTAGTCAACTGCTCTTTGACAAAGAAACAAAGGCAATACAATGGAGCAAAGTAGTCTTTTCAACAAATGGTGCTGGAATAACTGGACACCTACGTGTAAAAAAAAAAAAATTAATCTAGACACAGACATTACACCCTTCACAAAAACTAACTCAAAATTGATCACAAACCTAAATGTAAAATACTAAATTATAAAACTCCTAAAACATAACGTAGAAGAAATCAAAATGAAAATGGGTATGGTCATGACCTTTTAGATACAACACCAAAGCCATGATCCATGAAAGAAATAAGCTGGTCTTCATTAAAATTAAAAACGTATGCTCCTCAAAAGACAATGTCAAGGGAATGAGAAGACAAGCCATGTCTGTGAGAAAGTATTTGCAAAAGACACATCTGAAAAAGGACTATTACTCAAAATGTACAAAGTCTTAAAATTCAACACTAAGGAAAACAAACAACCCATACAGAAAATGAGACAAAGACCTTAACAGACACCTCACCAAAGAGGATATACACACGGCAAGTAAGCATGTGAAAAGATGCTCCATATCATATGCCATCAGATAAATGAAAGTTAAAACACAATACCACCACATACCTATTATACTGGCCAAAACCCAGAGCACCGACAACACCAAATGCTGGTGAGGATGCGGAGCAACAGGAACTCTCATCGCTGCTGGTGGGAACGCAAATGGTGCAGATACTTTAAAAGACAACTGGGCAGTTTCTTACAAAACAAAACATCCTCTTAATATAAAATCCAGCAATTATGCCCTTTGCTATCTACCCAAAAGAGATGAAAACTTACATCCACAAAAAAACCTACATATGGATATTGATAGGAGTTTATTAATAATTGCCAAGACTTGGGGGGAGCAAGGAAGATGTCCTTCAGTAGGTGAATGGATAAGTCTTGGTCCATTCAGTGGTCCAATGAATGGAATATTATTCAGCACTGAAAAGAAATGAGCTACCAAGCCACGGAAAAACATGGAGAAAGTTGAAATGCATATTACTGAGTGAAAAGAGCCAATCTGAAAAGGATACGTGTTGTATAATTATGCCATATGACATTTTTGAAAAGGAAAAACCATGGAGACAGTAAGAAGGTCAGTGGTTGCCAGGGACTGGTGTGGAAGGAGAAGTGAGTCGGCAGAGCACAGAGGATTTTTCGGGCAGTGAAAATACTCTGTATGATACTTTAGTGATGGATACATGTCATTATACATTTGTCCAAACCCAAAGAATGTACAACGCCGAAAGTGAACTCTAATGTAAACTTTGGACTTTGGGTGATAATGATGTGCCAATGCGGGTTCATCACTTGTAACAAATGTACCATCTGGTGAGGGATGCTGATATGGGGGGAGGCCATGCATGGGTGAGGGCAGGGGGTAATCTCTGTACTTTCCCCTCAATTTTGCTGTGAAACTTAAATGATTCTAAACAAATTTTCTTTGTAAGAAATGTATCTACTTGACAGACATTTGGCAGAATAAATACCAAAATAAAAAGCATTTACTACAGACAGTGCTCAATAGAGGTTATCTATTTCATACCTATTACGTTTCCAACACATCTACTTATTCTGTCTTTTCTGCCTCTCTCATAGTTTATCCTAGCTCAACTTTCTACCAGAATACTGCAGTAACTTAGTACACTATCTCCTGTTTTCAGTCTTGAATGCTCTCATCTCTTATACTTTGTGATTCCCCTTTCCTTTAAGGCTTCATACACAATTTTCTATTCTCTGCTTTAATCCATCTTCTCTTCTTGCCTGAATCTTTCTGGCACCTACTCATACCTTTGTTTGCAAATTAGATATCAGTTTCTCTGAGAATCCCTTTCTGACCATAACCTCCTCCAATAGAAGATATTTTATACAATTATCATTGAGTATATTCTACAAAATGTACCTTCCCGCCTTCTTCTCTATATTCCCCATTAGACTGTAAGATTCTTGATTTCCAGAACCATATCTGCCGGGTTGACTATTACATTCTCATTGTTTAGTGTGAAGACCATCACATAGGTACTCAAGAAATAGTTTTTGAGTGAATGAATGAATTCCTAATCTATCTATTCCTGATAAGCTATTAGTAAGTGACAATAGATTATTCGCTATAGTTTCCAGGACATCCAGACATCTTGGTTCCTCTTCTTGGAAGGTGCTAGAAGTTTGTTTGTTTTGTTTTCAATACTAGAATCCCAAAATAATAATCTATAGATCTCTGATATTGTTTCCGAATTCTATTCTATTAGTTGCATTGTGATTACTTTTTATAAATGTTAGAATTTAACAGTACTTTCCCAACAATTAGTATTAGCATCTATAAAAGCAAAGTTCCTCTTTTTTTTTTGGAAAATATAGTATTAGCATCTATAAAAGCAAAATTCTTCTTTATTTTTTTAGAAAATATCTGCAGGGAAATATATTCCCATTTGTGCTTTAGAGAGGTTTAGTATATGATGTAGAATGCAGTCAAGACAATATGTAACTTTAGAATACTACACATTGAGACTGCAAACCTTCCATGGTAGCTGAGATCCTATTTTTTTAAATATACACTACAGTGAGAAAATTCAATATTTATGACTTCCACCTGGTGGACCTGACAAACAGAGGTCATCAATCTGTTCTCAAAAATAGCTTGATACTTTGACTCTAACCTCTAAAAACATCTCTAATTTGGTGATCTAATATGCTTTCCCGACTTCCTATCATCCAGACTTTCCCGACTTCCTATCAGCAGAAATGAATCTGCTGGTTGGAAAAATAGGTGAGGAATAAGAGTTGCAGAATCCACCTTTTTTGTTAGTTTCGCTTTGAGTAAAGGGCATGTATATTTTTCACTTCAAGCTGATTGCACCCTTTAAGCTGGGTTCTTTTTTCCTGGAGTTCTGTTCCATTTTATTTATTGGTTACCCCCTTGAAAGCAATCACTGTTAGATTCATCCTCCCTATTTCTCCGTTTATTGGTCTCATAGTTTCAGACCTGTTTTTATATTTACTTTCCCAGATGCCTAACTCTAGGGCAACAGCTCCTACGGGTAGTTTTTGTGTTAAAAGTTCAATTTCAATATTTTCTAAAATGAAGAATAGAACTTTCAAGAGAGCACCATATTCTGCTTAAGTACCTTCTATTTTTCTTTCTCAGGGTGTTCATAAATATAATACAAGTAATTCACTATCTCATTGTTCTTAAAAGTGTTTTCCTAGAAACACTAACCCTTGGGGGGTTATCATGGTCAAACACATTTAGAAAATATATTTTTTAAGTTATATGTCCCTTTTCTTAAGACTTCCCAGAGGCTAAAATGATAAAAAAGGAACTTATTTACAAAACAGATATAGACTCACAGACATAGAAAACAAACTTATGGTTACCAAAAAGGAAAGGGGGGAGGGATAAACTAGGAGTATGGGATTAACAGATACACACTACTCTATATAAAGTAAATAAACAACAAGGGCCTACTCTATAGTACAAGGAACTATATTCAATATCCTGTAATAACTTATATGGAAAATAATCTGAAAGTTATGAGTCTCTAAGACAAGAAAATGTATACAACATCTCCCAAAGGTATTTGCTACTTTGTTTCAGATCCTCTCTCTGAACAGTTTGTGGAATATTTACTAGAAAAGACTGCCCTAAATATTGTGGCATCCATACAGTAACTTTTCAGTTTTATCTGGTTTTTAATTAAATCAGGCACAAACCATTAGTAAATTAGTGCGTGCATAGTAAGTACCCATGAGCTTTAATTCAGTGCAAGCCAGTTCATTTTCCATTTGAATGTCACAACGTTTATATTCAAATTTGATACACAGAAATGAATTTCTTAATTTTATTTATAGTTATATGTTGCTCCAAAGAGTGAATCATGTGTAAAAAGGCCACGAAAAAACCCATGATAGTTTTTTTTCCCACATCAGTCGATAATATTTATTGCCTTTAATCAGAAAGGGAAGAAGCGCCACATTTCTTCAACTCGTCTTTAAATCCTTGATTCAGCCAATGCAACAGCACCCACTGTATTATAAGTACTTCAATAGGATCTGGGAATAGAGCAATGAAAAGACAGAAACTTGTTCTTATGGGACTTCAGGCCAAGGACCCCTTAGAGACGGGGGCACATTGCTGCAGCGGAGGCTGCCTGGGAGCCCCGAGGAAGGTGAGCCTAACTCTGCCTCAGGGCATCAAAAAGTCTTCTCGGGGACTTGGAGGGCATTATGCTAAGTGCAGTGTGTCAGACAGAGAAGACAAATAACTGTCTGATATCACTTACAGGTGGCATCTGAAAAATACAACAAACTAGTGAATGTAACCAAAAAGAAGCAGACTCACAGGTACAGAGGCCAGGCTAGTGGTCACCAGTGGGGAGAGGGGAGGGGGAGGGGCAGTACAGGAGGAGGGGATTAAGAGGTACAAATTACTGGGTGTGAGATAAACTACAAAGAGGTATGTACAACGCGGGGAAGATAGCCAAGTTTTGGTGATAACTGTAAACGGAGTGTAACGTTTAAGAATTGTATACGAAATAAAAAGAAAGTCTTCTTAGACAAGGCAGTGTTGGAGCCGGTACTTGATGGGCAAGTAGGCAGACAAGTAGAGAGTGGGCTTCCAATTAAAGAATGCATCACATCCAGGGGAATACAAATAGCTCTGCTTTTCTGAAGGGAACAGTGTGAGGAAAGGACCAGCCTCTCCTGCACCTCCGTACCGCATGCATGGTTCCTTTCATGTACCGTGGCTTCAGTCTCTTGCTAGTGTATTAACTTGCTCTCATGGGTTCCTGATTTCTCCTTCACAGAGAGTGAGAACTGTGCTCCCTGGCTGGATTCCACACTCACAGTATTGTAGAGGGGAGATGTGTGAGAGGACCAACACTTCTTTGTTTTCTTGATATTAAATATAAGGGAAAATGCAATAAGAAAATTGGAAGAGTGAGAAAATTGGAAGAGAAAGTGAAAGTCGATGTGTAGGAGAAACAGTATGTTTTTAAAGAAGAAATCATATTCATTCTATGAAATACCATAAAAGCATGGACTCTAGTATTCAACAGGTGTTAGTGAAAACTGAAAAACACTCATAAACCTCTTCACTGCACTCTGAGTACTATCTTGGGCAAGAAAATAGACCTAGCAATAGAATTATTAAGTATAAAACATTTCTTTGGTTTAAAAGCAAAAGATAAAGACAAGTACATAAATCAAAGTGATGCCAGAACTCACAGAACAAGTTCGTATTCTTCCCATCTGGAAATCTTTCTTTTCATTTCTTTATCCCACTTCCTAAGGTGCTCTCTTTTCTCTAATGCATAGAATGCTCCAGTGAAATTTCCCCAAACTGGAAAGAATGTTTAAGGAAATCAATTTACTGAACCAAGTGGCAGGGTTTTCTGAACTTCTTGAAAGGCATATCATTGAAAAGTAGGAGGAACTGAGTCTTGAGAAGGAAAAAGAAAAGAGAAATGCATTAAAGGGATTGTTTTTATGAAAGGAACTTTGGTTGCGGACAGGGATAGGATGGAAATAATTACTAAACTTGTACACAATTTCAGTCATCCATTTAGTGTTCTCAGCACAGCCAACATTCAATAGTTTAATCCTTTAAGTGACCCTAAAATAGAGATTCTACTCGGGTCCTCACATTAGGAATAGAATGCAGCAACAGTGGGGTTAATACCTTGCTCTAGGTGACATAGCTAGTAAGCGACAGAAAACAATGGAAATCCATAGAGTCAGGTTCCAAACTCTACAATCTTGATATTTACACTAAACATATTGTAAACACTAAATGATTTTACTTTTGTATGTTGACTATATTCTACACATCAGATATTTATTAATCCTTTAAAGATTGAATCTAAGGGTCTAAACATAAGTTCCTGGCCAAAACATTTAGATCATCTAGTTTGTCATACCTTGTCTTCAAGGCCACGCCTGAAAGCATCAGTCCCACTGTTAGCTGGTTATTATAATGACTCCATGAGAGACAAATCAAACATTATTTTCATTCCTCATGATTGATTTATGAAGGTATCTCTGTATGGCTATATTTATTCCATGCCTAATTTGTAAAATTCTAACTGTAAGTCAACATTTTAAAAAATAAATGAATAAAGCAGAGAAAAATTAAATGTTCAAAATATAAATAATATTAGTATTAAGGTAATGCATAATATATAAGCCATAAGATCCTGTCTACTTGTTAGAAAAGAGTCTACAAATTTTGTTCCAAGATTCCTGCCTGTCTATACCAAAAAAAAAAAAAAAGACAATTAGTAAACTTGTCAAAAGAATCATTGCTGGCATTGAGAAAATAGATAAATTCTATTTATCTATGGATTCTGTGGATTCTTATGGATTCTTGTAAAGTAGTGATTATGGTCCAAGTAGTCAGGGAATAAGAGCATCTACTATTTCCTTCATTAAATAAATAAACAACAGAATTCATGTAGTTGTTGTTTTATGATGCCCTTTGTTCCAAAGCAGAATTCAATAATAATTTCCATATGATACCAGAATTACAGAGTCCAGGCACATCATTCAATGTCGTTATGGATTAAAATATAAAGATAAAACAAAGTATTTTATAATTTATAGTAAAAGAAATATTAGTACATATAAACACACACATAATGAAACAGTCTATACCCTTATGAGATGTACTCTGACATTTCTATTTTATTTTAATATCGTTCACTATTTAAAAGTTGGCCAGGAACTATTAAATTAATTTCCTGACCCACAAATGGCTTGTGACCTAAGCATTGAAAAGTACTGATCTGGAGCAAATTTGAATCTCACATTACCTGTTATGTTTCTGAAAATAAAACGTGATAGATATTGAATAGAAGTAAATTTGAGTTCTTCTTCCCTAAAATAGTAGATAGAACATAAACAATATATTTTAATGATTAAAGAGAAACGCTTTCTCAGTTTAGCAAAAGTCTAGATTCTGAGGAAAAGTTGTTATTACCTGATATAGATGCAGAAGGCTGAGAAGACTGTTTGACAAGATACCTGGTTGCTCAAATGTCACATGGAAGTGGGCCAAGAGCACAAATGTGAGACTGACTCCAGTGTAACTCAGAAAATTGTTTTTAGTTCACTGAGTGCTAGGACAAATGGGTAGTGAAGCCCCATGGTTTCAGGTCATTGATTATAGTCCCAAATATTTTACCCTAAAAAATAAAAATCTCTGATGTATGCTGTTAATGGCTAACTTTAAACAGTGGGATTTCTTTGTAAACTCTTAAAAAATAGACTAAGTTGCAAAATATACTGTATTTTCAGATGTGCAAATAGTTAATTCATATTAGTGCAGGTAAAATGATACAGTTGCATTTCGTAAATGAGACCCACTCAAGACTAGTTCGTGGTGTCCTGGGTAACTATGATGCCTTTTCGAAAGCTGGTACATGGTAGGGAACCAAAAATATGCTTCTAGAATGAATTAGTTAGTGAAGGAGAGTTAGGTAGAAAGTACCAATTTCTATGTCTAGAAGTATAAAAAATGTTTTCCTACAAGGATAACTTTCATAGAAATGAACCACATCTACTTAATTTCTATCTTTTAAGAGAAAAATAAGCTGTATTTGTATATTTTTCTAGTGATCAAAAAATTCATAATTAGTAGGTGTTGAAATTGGCAAATACATTTTTAACTTAATAAAATATGAACAACCTTATAAAGTCTACACAAATAAAACAAATGTTTTATTTGTTTAGATCATAAAACAAATGTTTTACTTGTCTACATCATAAATAAAATATGAACAACCTTATAAAGTCTACACAAATTTTAAACTCTTTGAAACGTTCACTGTTGAATCTTTTGAAACTATGTTATGATTTTTATGCTTTTATTAATCCACTTTTATCTTAAACCACTGACTAATGATTGAATCAAATGAGCTCTTGTACATAACTCTGATTAATTCTATCATTACCATTCCCATCACTTCATCTTTCCACTCCCCTCATCAATACTATAAATAAATGATTTATAACTGACATCATACACTATGAAAATGCTAGAAGTAAATGTTAACAAATAAATATAGGATGATGAACACAAAAAAGATTAGAATACAGTGTTTTCAGGGATCTGAAACAGCATTTGACGGGGCTGTTTTTGTTTACCAAAAGACTATGACTCTCACACATTTCTTTCTCTTAAAGATAGAAACTATGGCACTTCATCTTATAAGAAGTAAGAATTTATTATCTGCAGGAAAGACTACTGTAATAAAAACACTCCTTTTTCTACCTGGTGGCATTGTGAAACTAATGAAAGTTGTTTATCATTTTCTCATTCGTAAATATCAAAGTTAATGCCTGAGAATAAAATTTGTAAAAGCAGCATTTTAAATGATACTGGCAAGTCAAAAGTTCCTTCAGCATTGTTAGCAGAGCTTAAATTCATATTCACTTACTTATTACTGTGCTTACAGTTCCTAATTTTTTTCATGCCTTTCCAAGAATATCTAATTCAAAAGGAAAGATATGCCTTCAAAATGTACTTGCTCAAAATAAAGTAGCCTAGTTTTCTTCTGATTTTTGAAAATGTCCTGTTTTCATACCCTTTGAAGTTTAGAAATTAATCTCTACCAGTTATGAGCAGGTAGTCAGCTGCTGATTATTTATTCCGATTAATCACTTTAGTTTATTTAATTATGGTTTAGTTTTTAAAGCCTCTAGACATGTATTTTCACTTGAAGCAGGATTAGATTGTTAGTTTATCCCTATCTGAAGCAGACATAGGTCAAGCCAAACTGTATTTTCCTCCAAAATATAAAAAATTTAAATGCTAGTTATAAATATAAATGCAATGGGTTTATATCTATATACATGTGTTGGCTACTAAATTACATAAATAACATTATAATAGTTGTCCTGAATAACGAGGAGAGTGTATATATATACAATGGATCCACTTTCTGTTATGCATATGAGAATTGATTCGGTTCCCATTAGTCGTTTACTAAATCTTTAAAAAACTGTGTCTGTTTTTCTCACTTTCTCACCTTGGGAGGTTTCAGAAGACCAGTCTGTGAATAAAGTAAAAATCCCGGCTGAAAATGAATTAGCACCATCTGTGAAGGAGCAGACCTCACCTAGGTGCCAAAGGAAGGGCTGATGGCCCTCATAAACACCTCGTGTGAGTTAATGAGAGTGAAGGTTCATTTCCATAACGACTCCGTATTTGCATCTGTGCAAGGCTTGCGTGGTGCCGGCTGGCAAAAGTCAGCTGTGAATCAGACAGGCTGCGATTCTCATCACTCCAATAATAAAATGACCACACGGTCTTTCTACCCGGCCCAGAGCCCAAGAAACGACCATCGCATTGGCTCCACAACGCCAAACCTTTGAAGCACACCATCTGCTAGGCACCTTTGTTGCTACTTGCTCCTCCTTGTAACTACATAAACATTCATTTACCATCAAGTATATCCTTCCAGAAGGCTCACCTAGGACACGGTGAAAAGGCAGATTCACTCACTGCTTGCCACTTCTGTCACCAATATCTTCTGAGCAAAAGGAATAAAAGCATGGATCACATTTGCTTATGCTGAATAGAAAAGGCAAACAATAAAAATGTGAGGGGAAATTATATATCTTTGGCGGCTCTGCTCACCTGGAAAATATCATTTGCAGCCTAGAACTCCAGTGGTCATATTTTCCAAACACAACCACAAACTAAAAGCATGAAGATAAAGAGAGAACCTCTATCCATTAGTTATGGCATTCCAAAAACGGACAACTATTCTCTTGTTCATCACTGGAGTGCAAGTTATTTTATTGAACATTGAGAAAAAAAGCTATGCATGTGAATTTTTTCCCTGCATGTTTCCCATTATAGGGGAAACTAATGTGATAATATCTATCCAAAGAAGAAAATTTAAGTCAAAGAAAAGAAATGAACATATAATTGGCATTTATATATTTATGTAAGAACTAAGCCATTAGTTATGGGATAGGGAGGGTGGGAGGGAGATGCTAGAGGGAGGAGATATGGGGATATATGTATACGTACAGCTGATTCACTTTGTTATACAGCAGAAACTAACACACCATTGTAAAGCAATTATACTCCAATAAAGATGTTAAATAAAAAAAAGAACTAAGCCATTTAGAATTTCAATACGTGTCTGCTAATGTACTTCTAGAATCAAATGCCAAAAGCAGCAGTGAAATGTCTAATTCTGTCTGAGCTTGACTCATGTTAATTTTCACTCTGAAAGATCACTCTATTAAGTGATGAAATGAGAAAAATGCAAAAAAAAAAACTACCCACAAAAAATGTAAAGATAATAGCTTCCATCTCTGCTTAAGAGAAACTATGCCTATGTTAACTCAGCCAATGTGAAACTAAAAATGGAAAGAAGGAGCGAAGGCCAACCAGAAGACAGAAAGATGGAGAAAGCAGTATAGCAATAATCAGTGATGCCCTGGTAAGTGATTTTTGAGGGCCTGTAACAGAGAGGAACCCATTAACCATCGATCAGACTGAGTGTGGTCCATCAAGAGCTCTTACTAAAGGCCCAGCCGCTACACTTTCTTACTCAGAGACTTTATCCTATTTTGTGACTTGAACTTTTATTATCATAGTGGTGCAAAATTTTCTTCAAACTCTCTTTTATCACTCTTATCATTTTTAATTCTGCTGCCACTAGTGTTGTGCTCTATGTCTTCAAGTCTGAATCACTGAAATATTCAATTCCACGGTCTCTCAAACGCTAAATTCTCTCTGCCTTTATTCTGCGGAACTAAACGAACTCAAATATGGTTCTCTGATTTGCCACCCTTAGGGAGAGCTGATTTCCCACCATATGAAATGTATGATTTCTTTGTTCATCTTCATTTAAGTTTTAGCTAATATTTGTTGACACAGACACTGAGCTGAGTACCTAACAGGGATTATCTCAGTTACCATGCAGAATACGGTAGGGGTAGTAATGTTCTTATTTTAATGATATGGAAACTAAGGTTCGTAGAGATTAAATAACTTACCTACAGTCAGTCATAGCTAGTAAGAGTACAGTAGGGATATAAACCAATAAGAAAAGAAATGATTATTATGTGACATGAGAGAGGTGCAAGTTAATGCTACGGTGGTCATCATGTTACAATTTTTAAATGTACCAAATTAACACATTGTACACTTTCAAGGTACACAATACTATATGTCCAATATATTTCAGTTAAAAAATGACAGCACAATAATCCTCTTCCCTTCCTGTCTCTACACACACACACACACACACACACACACACACACACACACACTTCCTTACGCGGTCTTCCTTACATAGAACACATTACTTATCCTTCATATTCTCTATCTAAACATTTCAAGACAAAGTTCAAGTCATTTTCAAGTTCTCCTCTTTTCTGAAAGCTTTCATAAATACTTACCATTACTAATTTCCTTATGCTTTCAACTCCAACAGAACCCATAGTTTACCGTAGAAATTATTATACATGTTGCCCTGGGTCATTCACAATTTTTTCTTGTATTCGTATTTCTGTAACTCATTTAGAGCTCTTTCAAAGCAAGGAACTGTAGTTGTATATAATATACTCTATAAATGTAAGTTGTCATTATTATTTCTATTGTTATACTTCCGTATACTCCGTATACGGTACTCCGTATGCTGATACCAGTGTAGTGAGCATATAATGAGTACTCATTGGGATCCATGTTCATTCATTAACGGCAGAGTTGTAACTAACATAGGCTTTTGATTTTCCAATTCAGTTGAATGAAACTGCAACTTACAACCAGCTACAAGCCTTTGGAACCAGAAGCCTGGTAAAAGGAAGCTTTCTGTCCTCAAGAGTTTGAAGACCAGAACACTCTGACCTGTTTAAATGCAAAAAGGGACAGGCAGATTTGTTATAAACAACAATAAAATAATTCAAAGTGTGTACCCACTACAAATATTTAATACTGATATTCAGTGGACAAATCCACTAGTATTCACAGGGAAATTATGAAGATATAAGAATAAACACTCAGTAAAATTGTCCAGTCCTAAAGCTTCTTCAAAAACAGAAATACAGAGGAAATTCTGAGTGAAAAGAAAATATATTTTGGCTTAGACTAAGAAAAAAGTTTGGAGTTGTCAGACACGTAATGGCACTGAAACTTTACCAACCCTGGATCATTACGCATCAGAAATGTAATAGGACAGATTCCTGTCTGAGAAGAATACATTAATATATTCTAAGCTTATTTCCAAACTTTCTATTTTTTTTTTTTTTTTTTTCCCCATTACGCGGGCCTCTCACTGTCGTGGCCTCTCCCGTCGCGGAGCACAGGCTCCGGACGCGCAGGCTCAGCGGCCACGGCTCACGGGCCCAGCCGCTCCGCGGCACGTGGGATCTTCCCGGACCGGGGCACGAACCCGCGTCCCCTGCATCGGCAGGCGGACTCGCAACCACTGCGCCACCAGGGAAGCCCAAAACTTTCTTTTCTTGAGTCTAGATTTTTATGTTCTTGAGTGTCTGAAAACGTACACAGCTGAAACCACAGTGTTGCATAACACAGAGCAGAGGTTCTTAACTCTGGCCGCATATTATAATCCCTTAGAGAGCTTTTTATTTTTAAGCATCTTTATTGAAGTATAATTGCTTTACAATGGTGTGTTAGTTTCTGCTGTATAACAAAGTGTCTGTCATACAAGGTGAAGTAAGTCAGAAAGAGAAAAACAAATACCTTAGATAGCTTTTTAAAAATTCTTAGAAACAATCACTGCTTAAGAACAATCGACTAATTAAATCAGAACCTCTAGGGATACGTCTGGATGATCATATTATTTTAAATGCTGCCCAGGGGGCTCCAGTGTGTATCTGGGACTAAGGACCTTGCCATTGAGCGTGGCATGGAAATTATGGAGGTTAAGAATAATCACTGATGTTTGCATGAGTCATGGGAAAACTGTCAAGTAGTTCCCATAATAGATCTGACTTTGATCAGAGCCAGATCATAATAAAGACATGGACAAATATGATTTAGATAAAATAAGTGTGGGCCAAAGACAACATGTTCCTAATCATGAGAGAAATGCAAATCAAAACCACAGTGAGGCATCGCCTCACACCGGTCAGAATTGCCTTCGTGAAAAAATCTACAAACAGTAAATCCTGGAAAGGGTATGGAGAAAAGGGAACCCTCTTGCACTGTTGGTGGGAATGTAAATTGATACAGCCACTACGGAGAACAGTATGGAGGTTCCTTAAAAAACTAAAAATAGAACTACCATATGATCCAGCAATCCCACTCCTGGGCATATACCCTGAGAAAACCATCATTCAAAAAGAGACATGTACCATATTGTTCATTGCAGCTCTATTTACATTAGCCAGGACATGGAAACAACCTAAGTGTCCACTGACAGATTAATGGATCAAGAAGATGTGACACATATATACAATGGAATATTACTCAGCCAAAAAACGAAATTAAATTGAGTTATTTGCAGCAAGGTGGATGGACCTAGAGTCTGTCATACAGAGTGAAATAAGTCAGAAAGAGAAAAGCAAATACCGTATGCTAACACATATGTATGGAATCTAAAACGAAAAAAATGGTTATGAAGAACCTAGAGGCAAGACAGGAATAAAGACGCAGACGTAGAGAATGGACTTGAGGACACGGGGAGGGGGAAGGGTAAGCTGGGACGAAGTGAGAGAGTGGCATGGACATATATACGCTACCAAACGTAAAATAGATAGCTAGTGGGAAGCAGCCGCATAGCACAGGGAGATCAGCTCGGTGCTTTGTGACCACTTAGAGGGGTGGGGTAGGGAGGGTGGGAGGGAGACACAAGAGGGAGGGGATATGGGGATATATGTATACGTACAGCTGATGCACTTTGTTATACAGCAGAAACTAACACAGCATTGTAAAGCAATTAGACTCCAATAAGGATGTTAAACAAAAAAAATTAGGCCAAAGACCTTAAGAGACACCTCACCAAATGGAAAATAAGCATTTGAAAAGATACTCCACTTTGTATGTCTTCAGGAAAATGCAAATTAAAACAACAATAAGAAACCACTACACACACACCTATTAGAGGGGCAAAAATTCAGAACCTTGATGACAGCAGATCCTGGCTTGTGTGTGGAGCCACAAGAGCTCAAACCTTGCTAATGGGAATGCGGCAGCTGCTTTGCAAGTGCGGCAGTTTCTTACAAAACTAAGCATACTTTTACCACATACTCTATAGTTCATGCTCCTGGTAATTTATCCAAAGGAGTTGAAAGCTTATATCCACACATAGATCTCCACAGGTGTGTTTAGAGCATCTTTATAAATAATTGGCTAAGGTTGGATGCAGTCAAGATGTCCTTGAGGGGATAATAGACAAATAAACTATGTTACAACCCCCCCCCAAAAGAAAACAGACAAAATCCCGTGTCTTAGTTCTCAGTTTTATATAAACATTATTTCTGAGCCTCATTTTCCAGTTTATTCTTTCTCATAAATTGGTCAGTGGGACAGGCTTTTCCCTTAACTTGCCTTCCAGCTGCTGAATGTTGCATTAATAGGTCCCATTTATGTGTCCTTATCACAGAATCTGTTGACTTCAAGTCCTCCACTCTCTGGCTGTGACACTGGGTATTTTTAACTACGATGATGGCCAGAGCCACAGACAAACATTCCAGGATTACAATAACTTTAAATCAGAAGACATAATCAAAAAAACAGAGGCAGCAGTAAACATGATGATTGTTAACAAATTTCTGCCTTTATGCATATTTTCTAGGCAGTTTGGAGATTACTGTTCTTGATGTAATAAATTCAGATTGGGGTATGAGAAGCTGCAATTGATCAAAGTTGAAATCTAAAAGTTAGAAAGAAACCTACAAAAAGAATTTTTATTACAGGTGATTAACACGCACACACACACACACACACACGCACACACACAGACACATCATAAATAATACTCTCTGACTTCAGTAATAAAGACCATACTGAAAATGCTTGAAGTTCTGACCAAAATTTGTAATATTTTAAACCATGAGTTACAGGCATATTAATAAAGGTTATAAAATGATCTAAAAAAGATGCAGACAATAGCTGCTGTGAATTCACTAAATGAAATGATAGCTTTAAGTGATTATACAATTTATCAGAAACTTGTTTGGTCAACCGTGGTTTTGAACAGACATGTGATGTGACATAGATAAAGTATAAAATATACTTCTCAGTGCTACTGAGAAAACTGTCATTTCCAAAACAAGAGGAGGAAAACTGTCAAATTAGGCTAAGTTGTGTATTAATATTTAGCATTCTGTTTCCAAAGCAGCCTTAGTGAATATCCAAAGGCCCAGATCTTCTTCTGCCTATGGATGTGCGCTGAAATCTTCTCTATATTTGCATTTAAATCTGTCATCTCAAAGGCTGTACGTTGTTCTCCTGACTGGGAGCCACAAGAGTGGTTTCATACTTGAGTTCCTTTGTGACTTCCAGATCTTTCTTTGGAATTTCTCAGTCATTTTGGATTTGAGTATATCACCAAGGGCTGCCTGGGTGACCACCACACAACGATCTCATATTCTAATGTGTATGTGTGTAGCAAAACCCTCAGACTATGCTTTGCTTCAGTAACTTGAAAGAGGAAGTTGGAGAATCGTCTTCAATTAACACCATCAAAAGAAGCACTGAATTCATAATGACTTAGTTTTGCTTACTAGAAAGACTTCAACAAACACACAAAACATTCTGAAGAGGAAGTCTGACTTTATTATTGATAAGTTATAGATGATTTTATCCATCGTGGCAGTTGAGCTGTCTCATTTAACCAATGGCCATAGGGTGAAGGAGTGAATTTACACATAACCCTGGAAATTCCATCCAGTTAAGACAATTGATTTAAACTGATTTTTTTTTTCACATTTGCTGAAGAGGCAGTTTTCCTTTTGTATGGCTCCCAGATTCTATGGATTGACAATAAATTCACAATGAAAGGTTATCTTATTTTCCGAACTGTCTTATCACTTGTTCCAGGATCTTTTTAGTGCTATTTGTGGAATACCCTGCAGAGTTACTGACTGATATGTTGTTCCATTCCTGTCTTTGTAGGGCAAGGAAGAGCAGTGCAGATGTCTGTTTACTTTGTAGTAAGAGCAAACATCATCTATCTCTTTCACTGCAGTAAGAATCTCAAAGTTATATGAAAAAGAAACCATACAACCTACTTTGTATTGCTTACTTGGCCAAAATATTTTGGGAAAAAGTTCTTTTTGATTAAGAATGAGTGAGGAATAACAAAAATAATTGAAGGTAAAGGAGATCATCAAAAAATTATTCAAGAAAATTTGATGTAACTGAGAGGTAACCTTCTAGGTTGAAGTGGACAATGGAGACCCCAGCAGAGTGGATAAAAATAGACCTACACAGAGGCACATCATGTGAAATCTTAGCACATGGAAGACCAAGAGAAGTTGTACTAAATTTCAGAAATTAAGGGGGGAAAAAAGACTCTGCTCACGTGCAAAGGAACAACATCAAATGCAAAATGTCTTCAGGCTTCCAAGAAGCTGAAAGATACCAGAGTAAAGGCTTCAAAATACTTCAATCTTGAATGTCATTGTCAATCAAACTATACATAAAGTGTAAAGGTGCAATAAAGACAATTTTAGACAAGTGACCTCTCAAAAAATTAGCTTTCCCATGTACTGACCTGAAAGCAGGTACCGGATGATTTGCTCTTAAAGTGATTTCAATAGTCAAAACCAAGAGGGACCCACCAAGTAGGATCTCCAACATATGAGACATGTGATGGAAACAGCAGAATGACAGTAAAGGGAGATTCTAGGGGAACAAATACAAACCAGGTGCTGGGGGGATTGTTTTGTCCCATCCAGCCTATCCACAGTGATGCTCTCTACTAGAAATGCCTGAGGGCGCCCACCTGTGCCGGCCGGGAGGTCCTACTGACATTTCTCTTTGGAGTCAATGTTGTGCTGGACGGTCTGTTTCTTATCAGGACTGCAGACTCACCACAGCTACAAATATCAGGGAACTTTGGGCAAAAAACAAAACAAAACAAAAGCAAGCCTTATTATTTACAAAGTCTGGAGGGTACATGGCACGCCTGGGGCCACACAGGGAGACTGCCGGAAGAGACAGTGAGAAAGAAAGAGAGGGGCTAGGTTCTACTTTTATTGGGGTGGAGGATAGGAGGATAAGGTTTCCTGGGTTCACTCTTTATTGGTGAATTGAAAACATAAGAGGGGGAAATTAAAGCATGGGGAAAGAAAAACCAGAAGTCAAATAGTCAGTTATCTAAGTCAAATGGAGATCTCTAAAATAAGGAAACTTTGTCGGGGTGGCCTGGATCTTTCTCTAGCAGTGTAGCCGTCAATGTGCTTTGGGGTCTTTGAAGTGAATACCTCAGCAATCAAAAGCTTAATATTGGGCACTTTCATTATAATAAGAAAAGGCCACCTGTCAGGCTCCTGTACTCAGGGGATGCGATGAGGATGCGGAAGGACTGGGCACATGTGAGAACTGAGGTATGGAATGATTAATATACATTGATACAGAAAAGAAACTGGAAGTGAAAATGACAGGAGCCACTGAAGCAAACATTTAAATTAAACAATTAGAATTATTTTTGATAAAATTGTGTGTGTGAGTGTGTGTGTGGTTGTTAGAGAGGTGTGTTTATGGTTCAAGTTAGAGTTTCAGGGTATTTCATTTTGGGTTTTGAGATGATCAGCAAGGTATCAGATCATCACATCTTCATTACCGGTCGTTGATTTCCCACAGAAAAGTAATCACTTAACACGGGTGTTTGATTTCTCTGCTCTGTTTCCGTCAAGCATACATTTTCCTTTGTCTACACGTGCATCTTCTTTACGTTCCCATTGATTGTTCGTCCCCTCCAGACAATCTTCCATATCTACTGCGTGACTAAAACTGCTCTAAGAACGTAAATAAATTCACTGTTGCTAAATATAGCAGGCACTTTTAAATCCCCATCTGACTTAACGTTGCAGAAACAAGGCGGCTGGCGGTTTATCACATGCTCTCTAAGCGAGGACATCCCCTGCCCTGGCCAGTCTACGCAGAGTTGAATCAGGGGTCACTCCGTTCTACGGAAAGACACGTAGCCAAGATCTGACTCATCAGAGGACATAATTATAATGTCCTGAGCATCAGCCATTGGTCCATGGGTTAGCACATGACCTGACACATGGCATCAGCACGAATTCTAAGACTTTTGATTTAGAGACCAGGCAGGAGTCACTCCCTTTTCTGTGGACTTAGGGAAAGGAGAGTGTCAACCTGGAGAATGTATTAAATAGTAAAGGGCAAATGCTTCAATAAGACCTTTGTGAAAGGATTTCAATATAAAATGGAATGAAAGGATGTGAAATGGAGAATCTCACGCATGTGCTCTCAGAAGGATGGAATTTAAGGACTAAGAGACTGGTTTTCTGTAAATGCCTGATTCACAGAAGGGTGAGATTTATCTCCTGACCCATGAACATCTGCCAAGAATGTCTCCCCATCCTCAAGCCGATGAATTTCCTGCGTGGATTCTGGCTGGACCACCCCCCTCCCCCACTTAAACTCCTTGTCCATAAATACAGCCCACCTCACAGCTCCACGGAGTTGCCTGTCGTTTGCTCCAGCATCCTTTTCCCAAATTATGATTCTTCTGCTATTCCTGAATAAACTCAAGTTCAGGTCATTCATTTACCTCCTTATTGAGTTTGACACCTTTGTTAACTTGCCTTCTGGCTTTTGCCTCCCTCTTCAAACTTACTGCTTTGTGTACCATGCTACCATGGGGGGACAGAGCTGAAATTAAGAAAGGGACTAAATTCTGGTTTTCGCTTTGCATTGTTTTGAGATTTTTAAGCCCCTAGCTATCGCCACACTTGAAACGATCATACACATATTTTCAGATAAATCTCCCATTTTCTTCAATTACTGTTTTTGTCAGTAACAAATGAAAATTTCCTCCATATTGTAACCATTCCTCACATTTGAGAGGTAGCATCGCTAAGTACATAGGTATGAGAATTGCAAAGCCAGGCTTCCTGCGTGACTTCGGGTAAGATGATTCACATCTTGAAGCTCGGTCACACCATATGTAAAGCAGTGGGAATAGTGAAACTAACCTCACAGGATTCTGTGAGGATTAAATAAGATAATGCCTATGAAGTTCATAAAAGCAGGCGTGGAACATAGTAAATAAAACATTTTGGCTAACATTGTGTGGTCATTACGATCACCGTTGTTTTTCCATCCTGCTTCAAACACTCTCTTCATTTTACCATTTTTGTGCCACATTCAGGTGGTTTTCCTAGGACCTGATTGCTTTTTCTCAGCTCCTATAGGGTTTATTCTACTTGATCTGAAATTACATGGTGATACTTCTCAGGTTCAGATCACTATCTTCCCTTCTCATCACTCTACCCTTCCTTCCTAGGTAACCTCATTTATCCCCATAACATAGAATATGACTCACCCCATATACATGCACACTGCCAACACCACTCTATTGAGGGCTAGACTCATCTATTTATATCTACTCCAAGGAGCTTATATGTGCATCTCACAGCGAGCAGGAGATTTTCCCATCCTATCACTTTCATGATCTCTTTCATCCTCACCTGTTTACCCGGAAGGGCTCCACATCTCAACAAAATGGTAATTCAGGTAGAATTCCTTGAGCAATTCTTTAGATCAAAAGCCCAAGAACCATTATTGACACCTTTCTTTCTCCTACCCTGCATCCAATCAGTTGCTAAGTGCTGTCCATTCTTCCTCTATTTGTGTGTGTATTTCATTCTTTCTATCTCTGCTTCTGACTAGATCTCTTATAACTGTACTTCACTCCTCCGATTTTGCCTCTGTCTCTATCTTGTTTGTTTTCCACATAGAGGACAGAATGGTCTTTCAAAAATAAAAAGTGGATATAGGTCATTCTTCTGCTGGAAAGCTGTCGGTTGCATGTCATTTTCCTTAGATTGTACACTCCAATCTTTACTTTGATCTATACTCTGGTTTCCCACATTGACTTGCTTTCCATTTCTTGATCAGATTCTTTGCCTACCTGAGAGATGCTTGTGAGCCATTTCTTCTGCTTGCAAGATTCTTCCTGGCCTAGTCGTGTTTACTCATATCCCCTGAGTACTTCTTTAATGTCACAATGTATTTTGTAACTTTCCAGTGTCTATTGCAAAGCTTAGGACTCAATGGGGCTCAAAATATGTTTTCAAATGATGAATGGCACTTATGTAATGACTCTTTGCTGCTTATTATGACAAATAAAAATGGGCAGCAAACAAATTACTGAGACTGGTGGTTAAGGTACACTTCTACTAGAAGGTTAAGACGGTTTCTTTTGCGTAACTTTGTTTTTTCAACTTGACTGGGCCACAGGGTACGCAGATATCGGGTCAAACAGTATTCTGGATGTTTCTGTGAAGGTATTTTTTAAGGTGATTAACATTTAAATTGATAGACTGAGTAAAGCAGATTTCTATTCCTAATGGGGGTGGACCTCATCTGATGGAACAAAAGGCTGACCCTCGCCTGAGTAAGAGAATTCTTTCCTGCCTGTCTTCAAACTGAGACATTGGCATTTTTTCTACATTCAGACTCAAACTAAGACAGCATCTCTTATTGGGTCTTGAGCCTGCCAGCCTTCCAATGGGAACTACACCATGTGCTCTGATAAGTCTCAGGCCTGTGGACTTGGAGTGGAACTAAACCACTGGCTATCGTGGGTCTCCAGCTTTGCTAACTGACCTTGCAGACCTTGAGAATTTCCCATCTCCATAGTCACATGAGCCAATTCCTTGTAATACATTTCTCTCTTTCTAGATGGATAGATGGAGATGGAGGCGGGGCTAGGGGTGGAGATATATCCACCCATTGGTTGTGTTTCTCTGGAGAATTCTGATTAATACAGAGGCATTATGTGACTACAGCCAAAGTGACTTTTTGATTAATTAAGAATGTCTTTGAAGAGGTGAATCTCAGCCACATGGCACTGCTTTAGAATGTGAGTATTCTGAATTAGCACGATCCATCCCCCAAATGCAACTGTATTCTCTGCTGTGGTCTGCACAGTGGCTGTGGTATAATGAGCATATCATCAAATGTAATCTAAATGAATATTTTAAAAGACTAACCCTATTAAATATATAATACTTCCTACGCGTATTTAAGCAGAATGTATAAATAAATATTTCTGTACATTATTTAAGAAATAGTTTCCTCAAAAAACTGTCAGTCGATGTGAGAAAAAATATATATATCCAAACAGAAAACGTACAAAAATCAATTCCAAGTCAATCATAGATTTGAAAATCAAAAAGCAAGCCTAAAAAATTTGTACAAGAAAAATGGTAAACTGTATTTGTGACAGCATAATTAGATTAAATGTTCTTAAAAAGACAAAAACATCTGAGAGGAAAAGATAAATTTACTCATAGTACATTTTAAAACATCTATATAGAAAGAATTTCCTGTAATTCAGGCAAATAGAATAGCTGGTACCAGAACATCTTTTTTGTCAAAAACAATTAGTAAGATGGGACAAAATAGCAGAAAATTGTCTGAAGGTATTGAAAAAATAAAAGAAATGTCGAAGAGTATTCCTTTTTTTAATAGTATTTTTTAAAATTAATTAATTAATTAATTTATTTATTTTTGGCTGTGTTGGGTCTTCATTGCTGCTCGCGGGCTTCTCATTGCTGTGGCTTCTCTCGTTGCAGAGCATGGGCTCTAGGTACATGGGCTCCAGTAGTTGTGGCATGCAGGCTCAGTAGTTGTGGCGCACGGGCTTAGTTGCTCCGTGGCCTGTGGGACCTTCCCGGACCAGGGCTTGAACCCATGTCCCCTGCACTGGCAGGCAGATTCTTAACCACTGCATCACCAGGGAAGTCCCAAGAGTACTATTCTTGAGAAAAGAGAAGCAGCGGAGGTAAAATCCACATAAGCCCTCTCTTTTCCTTGAGGCCATTTCCACGTTCTTCCTGTAGGAGTTTAGAACCCGAGAAGCCTGTGTTCTCACTGGGCAGGGAAGACAGAGGTCAGAGAACCAGGAGGCAAAGCCACTGCGGAGTGAGGGGCAAGGTACAGGACACAAGGGGACTGCACAGATGGGACCCCCAAGATCTGGATCCAAGACATGACACCTCAAGTCATTGCCTGACTCCTTAGCTGCCCTATCAGTAAGCACTACAGCCACATATCCATAAAAACCCTGGTAGCTACAGCTACTATCAATAAAAACTACAACTGCTGAATCTCACAGACCATACAGTGGAAGAAGATAGACATAGACTAGCACATGGTATGGTTCCAGTTATATGAAATTGAAGGACAGAGAAATGTAATCCATAGTGATACTACCCTGAGGTTTAAATGAATGACATGGACTAGCATATGTCAACATGACTTATTCTAAAAACACATAAAGAAAACAAGTTGTTCAAAAAATATATATAATATGATAGTATTCAGTTAAAACCTAAAAATCTCAAAAGAATGCTTTATTGAGCTTATGAATTTATACACACGAAATCTGAAGCTACTATTTCGCAAAATTTGGCAGAGGATACATTATTTCATGTTATTCTTTATGCTGAAAATATTTATTTTTTAAAAAGAAGGTCTATGTGCTTTCCTTTAAACATTTTTATCCTGAAAATAAGGTCACCAGTTGAAAAGTTGCTACGATAGAAGCATAACCTCAGGTCAAAAGAACTGTGTGCTTTTGACAGGATTATTACTTTAAAAATGTATTTCTCAGAAGGATGTCTTAATTTATTATGTGTGGTTTAGATTTACTACTGAAAACTATATCATCCAAAAAAGTTCATTTTATGGGTTCAGACATCATTTCATACTAAGAATATTTAATAATGAAAACTCTTGACTATTTAAGCATGGATGTGAAAGTCTTACATAAAACTAGTAGTGTCTATCTAACCTAATTTCTTCCTCAAAAAGTATACAGTTTAATAAAAAAAAGAGAAATCAATAACTTTGGCAGCATAATTACTTACACTTCCAAATCCAAATTTCCCAGTTGCCCAAAAACAAAAATGGTTAAATAGCTCATCATATGAAAAAATATATATGGGCACTTAGAAATTATCTAAATTAATTTTTCATCTATATGGGACCTAAATTCAATGACAGGATGTTTGTACATTTAGCATATACCAATGTTTGCAGTTTCAATGTTGACTATCTGACATGCCTTCAAGCCCCCAAAGAGAACTTATTTCAGTTTAAGAGAACAAATATATTTTTAAAATATAATAAAACATTAAAAATAGTTAATAAATATTTTCACATTGCTCGCAGAAAGAATAAAAAGACAATTATTATACTAGGAGGTAGGTAATCAACCCTTATTACCATAAAGAGCTCCGAATGCTGACAGTGAAAGGGACAGAGAAGAATGTGGCTCAAATTCTTTTTTTTTTTTTTTTAATTTAGATCTATGGCCTTTTTTCTTTTTTTTTTTTGGCTGTGTTGGGTCTTAGTTGCGTCAGGCAGGATCTTTTGCTGCAGCACGTGGGCTCTTTGTTGCTGCACGGGGGACTTCTCTCTAGTTGTGGCGCGTGGGATCAGTTGCCCTGCGGCATGTGGGATCTTAGTTTCCCGACCGGGATCGAACCTGCGTCCCCTGCATCGGAAGGAGGATTCTTAACCACTGGACCACCAGGGAAGCCCCCATGTCTCGAATTCTGGGGCCCACTAGGATATTTTTTGATGTTCCCACACCACGTTATCGTAGTGATTGGTCAATTGCATTCAATCTTAGCCCAGGAAGAGCAAGATGATAAATGCCAAAAAAGCCTTGTTTTGAGGTATAGGTCAATCAATCAGGGAAACGTCAGCCCAGGTGACGTGTTGCCCAAACGTGAGGAAAATATAGCATGAGTGGTGATAGAAGAAGGAAATAGGGAATATTGGGTTTGACCTTGGAACTAGCTAAGTAACAAGGACAAGAGCTTGTTCCGCTAACCCTCCTGCATCAAGTGTGAAAGACTGACTGATGCATGTTGTGAGTGGGTCCAAGTGAAGCAAGGATGGACCATGTGGATATTCCCTTTGTACCAACTCACATCCTCTGGTTCCAGCCATGCCATGGTGAACAGTTCTGAGAAGCTGCCACTTCCTTCACATTCGTGGTGGCCAAAGTGAAGTGTGCACCATACATGAGCACAGGTACTTCGCTGCAGAGGGATTGGACATGGGGCAAAGTCAGCTGACCTTCATGCAAACACCACACGAGTGCAGGGAGTGTATGCCCTTAAGGCCAAATCTCAAGGAATGGGAGAAGAGAGCTAGCGCATAAACCCTCAACTTGGTGCCTCAGGCAGACACGGCTCCTCGTGAGGTCCTGGTGGAGCCCACAGTGGTCCACAGCTCAGCGATGCATCTTTATGCTGGCTTCCCCCTCCTTGTTCCGTTCTCCTCATTCCTTACTCTTGCTTCCTAAGTTTGCCTCCTTCATAAACTGTGTGCATGCAAGTCTGTGTCTCAGGTTGTGCTTTCTGGAGGTTTCCATGCCATACAAGCAAGAAACTTGACTTCTCTGGGACCGTTTGTCTTCATCCAGTGATAACACCCATCTCAGCTGATAAGTCATAGGATGAAAGTGTTACCAGTTACAAATTACTTAGATCAGTGCCTGGAACATAATAAACATTTTGTATGTGGTTAACAGTTAAAGAGTGGTGAGGATAAAGTTTTAAAAGTTTAGGCAGGATGGCCTCATAGAATATATATATTTTCTATATATTCTAATAAAGATTCTCTATATAGTCTAATAAAGATTCTCTATATATTCTAATAAAGATTCTCTATATATTCTAATATTATATTATATAGAGAATATACATTATGTTCTAGAATATATACTAGGTATGATATAAATACAGAATATATATAAGAAATATAATTTTGTAGAACCATATATCATTTTCTTATTTGTACTGCCTTCAATTCCCAAACTTTTCCCACATTTATGACACAAGAATTAATTTTATATTTTGACTCTACTCACATAGTGTATTTATGATGATAATGTAAGACCCCAGAAAATATTACATGATGAAAACTGTCCACTAGGAATAATGATAGATTATATAATATAATAGATATTATAATGTCATAATAATAAGAGAATGCCCAAGTGAACAAGTTAAAGGTGCTCCTGATAACAAAATCTGAGCAGTATTTACTAAACACAATCAAGGCAAAGACTTTAAAAATAAAGTTTTCTGGTTACCATTATAGGTAGATAGATAGATACATACATACATAAATAGATACCTAAATAGATACAGTCCCCCTTCCTTAGGCTGTGTAGAAAGTGGAGAAAGGAAGGAGACATCAGTATAGTTTCCTATGAATCCCGATTCTAACAGCCCATTTCCTGAGGGAATAGGGGAGTAACACACCTGCGACATTTCCCTTAAGGCCACTGATAAGCATCCTGCATCCACCTTCCTCTGTGGAAGAAGAGCTGATTCACATGAATATACAATCGTCTCTCGGAGTCCCAGGGGGACTGGTTCGAGGATCTCGGCAGATACCAAAATCCGTGGATGCTCAAGTCTCTTATGTAAAACGGCATAGTATTTGCATATAATTTATGCATATCTTCCTGTATACTTTGAATCATCTCTAGATTACTTATAATACCTAATACAATGTAAATGGTATGTGACTAGTTGCCAGCGTGCAACCAATTCAAGTTTTGCTTTTCGCAAATTTCTGGAACTTTTTTCCAAATATTTCAATCCCTGCCTGAATGAATTTACGGATGCAGGACCTGTGGATTTGAACAGCAGTAATAATACCTATCTCATCTGATTAAGGATTAAGTGAGCTATCAATTGTAAACTACTTAGAACAGTGCCTGGCACATAATGAGCATTTTGTATATTGTTAACAATTAAAGAGCAAGTGAGGACTAAGTTTTAAAAGATTAGACAGGATGGACTCAGATATATATATATATATATATGGAATAAGAAATAAAAATTTCCAGAACAATAATACAGTTCTGAATATCCTTTTAAGTATCCTCTAACCTTAACACAAGAAAAAAACTCCCAGGAACTATTGAATTATTCTTTTCTAATATGCCCTTTCTTTAAATATTCCATAAAATTGCTCTCCTAAAACCTCTTTTTCCTCAAAAGTATAATGAAATGTATATTTTTATTGTGAAGGAAAATAGTTTCATGCTAAATTATATAAATAGGCAAAATATATTTTATCATACTTTTAGACAAAAAGAACGTTTAATAAAGTTTCAGTGTCTGTGTGTAAGGGATTGGTTGACTATGGGGGTGAAGGCTAGATAACAACAACGACAAAAGCTCCCAAAGTCTTTTTCCTCAGTACTTTGGACACTTAAAACTATTATTAAAATACATTTCTTCCATTTTCAAACTTTTTTTTTCAATCATGTTTGGCTGTCACCCAGAGACATGAATTGCCCCTCTATGTATGCCTTATAGTATATTAAAAAACTACGGTTGAGGGCTTCCCTGGTGGCGCAGTGGTTGGGCGTCCGCCTGCCGATGCAGGGGACGCGGGTTCGCGCCCCGGTCCGGGAGGATCCCGCGTGCCGCCGAGCGGCTGGGCCCGTGAGCCGGGGAGGATCCCACGTGCCGCGGAGCGGCTGGGCCCGTGAGCCGTGGCCGCTGAGCCTGCGCGTCCGGAGCCTGTGCTCCGCAACGGGAGAGGCCACAGCAGTGAGAGGCCCGCGTACCGCAAAACAACAACAAAAAAAACTACGGTTGAAACATTTCACAAAATGGAACGATGTTACAGAGATTTTATCAATAAATAGATTTGGTGAAAAGAACTAAAGGATTCATCTAAGTACAAAGAAAGTCACTTGAGAATCATTCTTGCTGCTTAATTGCCCTCAGGGTAAAAGGCTGACCCTCCTCCATCATAGTTTTGGAGCGAGAATTGTTGTTATTCTCAACTATGTAGTCATTTTTCAGAGAACAACGTTGAACACATTTGCTCTGGATCCATTATTCAACCCCCCTCCACTACATCAATCTATTGCTTTGCAGAGAAAGAGAAGGAATGTATAATAAATGAGAAGTTTATTTTATAGCACTTGTCAACCTGACACTTTTTTTTTTTTTTAACACCTGCAAGGAACTTTTGTTTAGACGAAATTATGTTTTTCTCTTACGGAATCAACATTTCTTAGTGAATCAAAAGAAGATGCAGATTGCAAAGAATACAGTGAAGGTGTCTAATCGTGTCTGAAGGTGTCTAATCTGAAGGTAAACATGAGCGCTATGGCTGGACACCATTCCATGCTGGAATATGGACAATTTTCTTTTACTGTTTACTTTAAATTTTAGAGTTTGGTTCACTTGACCTTAAGTGATACTGCAAATAAAATGTGAAGTAGAAACAGATTCCAGATGCCCAAAGATCATTCTTTCTAAACTGCCTGCATCTTTTTTACATATTTACCTAGATGATTTTATCTCTGTATTAGTCAGATTAATAAATGAAAGAAGGTGCTTGATTTACTGAAAAGCTTAGTGTGTCTTTCTGTCTCAGATGAGGTCTTAATAATTAATCTCTCCCAATTTTAAAGGGGAAGATATTCCCATTTCCTTATCATTGCCTTCAGTTCTCACCTCGTTTATATCTCAGGATGCCAAAGAATATTTCTTACCAAACTCCCATCAATCTCAGAGCTTCTGCCTTTGTGGAATATATTACCCTGGTGACAGGACTGAAAAGATTAACAAAAGAACATGCACGCACAAAGCTAACTCTCCTTGTTTCTGTAGCTCAGTAGCTCTCTGCGGGGTCCGGTGAAGCCACAGAATTCTACTAGAGAGGTTATAAAAGGAATATAGATGCCATTCCTGCCATCACTGAGTTTATGTACAAAAGACTTAAGAAATACCGTGGAGGGTAAGAAAGACCAAGGAGAGAACTCAAATCAGAATTATTGCTCCCAATGCTTTAATGAAAGGAAGTTAGAACAACAAATCATAAAAGAGGAGAATTCCGAGTGGTAACCAAGAAGAAAAGGACACCACCTCATTTCAGTAAAAAAATAAAGATTTCGGTACCCTAACCCAGCCTCCATACTATGCCCAAAATACACAGTCATACACACACACACACACACACATCACTCTCAGAATTAATACCAAGAAAGCAGATGAGTGACTGAGTGACAATTGTGAGAATTCCACACTCGAATTTGGCAAAAAGTGGATGAAGAAAACAGGTAGCACTCTGGGCAAAAGCAAAAAAAAAAAAAAAGAGAGAAAGAGAGACAGAGAAAGACAGAGAGAAAGTGTAGGAGCTTTTACATAACAGGTAGGGTTTCAGCAGAAGCACAAAGTATCAAATTTTGACACTTCTCAGGGCCTCTGCAGAAATGTTGTAATGACTAGATGCCCAAAGTTAATCTCCTCATAAAAATAGGTGTCTTAAATGCTGGTAGAGGATATTTGCCAGAATCTTAGAAGAAAGAATAGAAGACCCAACGGAAATTCTCCCACGTACGCAGACTGCACACACAGGATAAAACATGCCTCTACCTGGAGCTCAGAAGGAAGACAGACAGTTCCAGTTACGTAAGTGGGGAGTTACTTGATGTAAAGGAAAATTGCTTTCAAGACCGAGTAATTGGAAGGCCTGGCTCCCTTGAACATGAGCAAGTGACAAGTAGCATAGTACAGCATTGCGGTACAGGTAATAAAGGCAATAGCTCATAAGAAAGAAAGGAGGGAAGAATTTATGACAAAGATTAATGAAAGAAGAAAGCAAGCCGTGTAGTACACAAAAAGAAAGCAATAGAATAGGGAGCTTATTTTGGAAGAAAACATGATGGAATGATCAGAAGAAATAAAAAGACAATAAAATTAGAACACAAATTCAATAGTGTCAGACCACAACGATGAGGTTGCAAAGTATTATTATCTAAAAAGGGAGCACTGAGGAAATAAAAATAAGAATCAAAACAGCTGTTTGAGAGAACAACATTGCATTGCCATCACAGAGCTAACACGGATGAAAATCTGATCACTGGCCTCAAAGAAGGACTTGTGCTAATCAGAGTGAACCCAAAGAGGAAGACAAAGACAAAACAAATCAGAGTCCTTAGCTTTCATCTTATGGAGCAGGAGGTACTGGGCCCTCAAAAAAAGAAAGGAAATACTTACCTTGACCTGAAACAAATAGACAGCCAGATTTTTCTCCAGCAAAGATGCGTTTATTGGGATCAGCAGAGAATTGCAATTCAGAGTTTACAACCACGGCGAGCCACATGCAAGGCCCCCCACGGCCATGGCAAGGGAAGGAGGATGCTTTTATACAGAGAAAAAGGGAGTTCGGAGGGCTATAGTAAACAAAGAGTCCATGGCCGTTCAGTGGCTGAGTCTTTGTCTGAAAAGGAAGGGGGGTGCTTCCCTGGTGGCAGTGGTTAGGAATCCGCCTGCCAACGCAGGGGACACAGGTTCGAACCCTGGTCCGGGAAGAGCCCACATGCCACGGAGCAACTAAGCCCATGTGCCACAACTACCGAGCCTGCGCTCTAGGCCCGTGAGCCACAACTACTCAGCCCACGTGCCACAACTACTGAAGCCCGCGTGCCTAGAGCCCATGCTCCACAACAAGAGAAGCCACCACAATAAGCCCACGCACCACAACGAACAGTAGCCCTGCTCTAGAGAAAGCCCGTGCATAGCAACGAAGACCCAATGCAGCCAAAAATTAATTAATTAATTTTTAAAAAAAAGAAGAGGGGACTTTCTCCTTCTTGCTGGGCTCTGCCATTATCACAGGGCATGAGAACTTCCCTTCTGGTCTCCCAACTCTCTTTAACTGAGCTTTCTGTTTATTAATGTTTTATACTGAACACCTTTGAAGACCCAAAATATGCTTGGATTTCAGAATATGTATGTCCATTTTTAAAATACGAAGCTTCTTTAACCTCTCTTATCTCTATGCACCCTCAAAATAGTCACTTAGAAGGTGATGTTAGAAGGTCTAACTTTTCCCCTGTTTAATAGTGAACTAAAGTGAGGCACAGAGAAATTGACTTGACCAAGACCAAACGTCAAGGAAGTTGAGGAGAGAAGGCAATAACGTAGATGTTCTTGACTTGAGCCCACACTCCCGCTTTTGTTCTGGAACATGCATAGGCGATGGCCAATTAAAAGAAAGATCACTGGTGTGGGAAACAGTAAGTGTGAAATCTCAAAGGCAGGGTGAGAGCGTGGTCATCGATTGTCCTTTTAAAATGTCTTCTATGTCTCTCCCAGATCGTAAGCAACTTCATAAATTGTATTTCAAATGACGTCTTCAGAGATGACTGAAAATAACTCAGATTGCACGCAATGCAGCAGTGGGTTCCTATAGGGATCAATTACAAATAAACAGCCTCATTAAAGCTGTAAATGCTCATAAAGTACATCAGAGCAGGAACATCCAACAGGGAAGCACAGGTGTACACAGTTGTTACCAATATTTAGCATAATTTAAATTTGGAACATAATTTAATTTATGGGGAAATTCAGGCATGTGAGTATCTCCCAACTAAATAATGATGGAAGAAACTGACTGCAGTGTGAGGTTGAAACCTCTGCTTTGTGCTGTGTTCTCTTGGTTCAGTTTGCCTTTTCTCTGCTCCTTCTCTCTCTCTCTCTCTCTCTCTCTCCTCCATTTCCTTCTTCCCATTAGAAACTACCCAGTGCTTTCCGAGACTCACTGGCCCTTCTCCTCTGAAAGGATTCCACATCTGTCCACACGATCTCCTCATTTACAGAAGTCATTACATTTGTTCTTCCTCCTGGATTTCTAGAACCAAGTTTCATTAACGTGACTAAAGAGGATATTCACCAATACATCTCTCAAAGTGAAGATGCTTTTAATAAAATGAATTCTGTAAAGAGAGAAAAATAAGGGGAATCATTCTTTGAAGATGATAGGACAAAAAGTATGCTTACAAAAATGCCTGGAATTATAATTCCCATTTTTGCTTTCTAATTCCAGAGAACTTAATTTAGCATGATACAGGTTACCACCTATCATACCCAGAATACAAAATAAAATTTTCATCAGTATGAGTCAATGCATTTTACATTGATACTAAAATGGCATGTAACTACCAGCATTAATTCTAATGTCTCCAAAGTCAGGAGTAAGTAGCTCCATAAACAACAATAATGTCTAGGGAAAAGTTAATTTATCCTCAAATTGAATTCACAAACTGAATTTATTGACTGAGATTTTTATGTTTGCATTAGAGAAAAAATTATCTTAGAATAAATTATTTGAAAATCAGTTAAACTTAGTTACAAATTAGTCAAAATTAGTTAAATTTGACCTTTAAATTGTTGAAAACTGAAAGGATGTGTGGTCTGTATGTGTAATTTCTTTTTTTTTGGCTGTGCTCTGTGGCTTGTGGGATCTTAGTTACCCAACCGGGGATTGAACCCAGATCCTCGAGCAGTGAAAGCACAGAGTCCTAGCCACTGGACCACCAGGGAATTCCCTGCATGTGTGATCTTAATCAAAATATTAAGGCTGCAGTTTCCTCATCTATAAAATGAATGTAAGATTGACTAAAATAAGCTCTTTCAGTGGAGACAATGAATCTCTTGCTAAGAAACCATAGGTGGGCTCCAGACTTGATGAGATCCCTGAATGTCCCAGAATTTTATGAAAATTTATGTGTGTGTTCCTGTGTTCATTGTTCTGAGAGGGGATCAGTAAATTTCATCAGATTCTAGGCAAAGCATACTGCGTGTTTATTTGCCTCTCTAACAGTCTAGCAATGCTGTGATGGCCTATCAATGGTTTACTAAATTGAGCGCATAATCTATGAAGGCTGTTTAAAATATGGATCATCAGAACACACCAGCTCACTGGGGCTGGGGTCAAGTCTATACAAGAAACACTTATGCTTATGCCACTGGGCCCATCATAATTTAAGATGTGATAACCAAAAAGTTGTCCAAAGCTCTCTAAGATGATGAAACAAAATATGATTTTGTAGTCTGTGTTGATTAGCATCCCTAGTTTCCTGAGAATCCGAGCCCTTTAAGTTTTCTTTGTGGATATGCTGATTCTCAGTACTGTTCACTCTGCTTTCTGTGCTTTCCCATCAGGGAAAGGAATGGAGGTGAAGCTTGACTGAGTAGCATCAAGTCAGTGCAGAATGTCTGATAAAAGGTTTAAATACGTAGGAGAGAGAAACCATTAGCTAAAATAGGATTTGCGTTCCATACACACACACAACCCTACCGCCGTGGATTTAAAGTATTTGCGCTAGCTCTATTCCTTTGTATGACACTAAACTGCACCTAACTTTTTTCTTACAAAGGGACAATTTTTCTGCATTGCTTTTAATTCTACAGGGATTTATACATTCAAATAACTCGAAAGGTATCACCTAACATTGGTCAGAATGACTGTCATCAAAAGTCTACAAATAACAAATGCTGGAGAGGGTGTGGAGAAAAGGGAACCCTCCTGCACTGTGGGTGGGAATGTAAGTTGGTGCAGCCACTATGGAGAACAGTATGGAGGGTCCTTAGAAAACTAAAAATAGAGCTATATATATATATATATATATATATATATACATAAATGAATCACTTTGTTGTACACCTTAAACTAACACAACATTGTAAACCAACTATACTTCAATAAAATTTTTTAAAAAGCAGCTGAGTAATCCAATCATGAGTTAATAGGACCTTGAACAAACCCATATAAAAGAGATGTGTATGGGGAAAAAAGAAGGCAGGAGAAGTTACAGCTTTATATATATATGTAACTGAGTCACTTTACTGTACACCTGAAACTAACACAATATTGTAAATCAACTATAGTTCAATAAAAAATAATAATAAAGTAACCCTAAAAACCACCAAGTCGCTATGGAATCAAAGCCATTACTTTTAAATTTCTTTATTCCATTACTGTCAATGAAGTATCTTGGAGAATTTTCAGGGGCCATGACAAAACTGGATCTGTTTCTAATTATTACTGCTAATAAATGAAAATATTTATTTTGTCCAGATGAAGGCATTACTAAAAGCTAAGGAAAAAACTACAACACATTAGAAAATTAATCGAATTTACTTGTTAAATCTATTACCAGTTGGAAAAATGAGGGATTTAACAAACCAGAAAGGTTCTCGGACAGCCCTTTATATGAAGATGTGGCGAATTAGGACTAAAGAAAGAAAGAAAGAAAGAAAGAAAGAAAGAAAGAAAGAAAGAAAGAAAGAAAGAAAGAGAAAGAGAGAGAGAAAGAGAGAAAGAAAGAAAGAAATGGCCAGCCTCTAACCATAGTCCTGGGAACTAAGCCTATATCAAATAAAGAACAAATCTGGACTTAATAAGAGGAGACTGTATTTGAAAGGACAATTACCAAGGCAGGGAAAAAAGGGCTATTGAAACACAGGATGACTATTGCAGTAGAGAGAAAGCTTGAACGTAAGTTCAGCAAACATCTCAGGGTTTATCCAAAGTGTTCTTCTCTTGCAGAGAAGAAAGAGTAAGGTAGAGGGAGCAGGGTGTGGGCAAGAGGGAAGAAAGCCTGGTTAGGTTTGTTTGATTAATAAGTATTTGTTCCAGAGGGTCAGTGGGGCAGCAGTTCTTCTAATTACGTACGAGGCAAGAAATGGGAAATTGGAGGGTCTGAGGTAGACAAGGGCCATCCATGAGTTTTATCTGAGTTATATGGGGAAGAACTGTTCTTTGCAGGAAGCAGTTCCCTAGAGCACGGAGAGCTGGAGGGATTTCTTACTCTTCACCGTTTTCCAGGTTCAGAGGACTATGGTAAAAGTTAACATCTTTACAAGTTTTCCAAATGTCACCATAAAATACCACATGCATCTTGTATTTCTACCTCACAGTGCATCTTTTGTAGACAGAAACTAATTCCTGATTGATCTAGAGATGCTGTTCTCTCGAGGATGGAGTGGGATAGTGGAATGGGAGATTTAGATCATTTAGATAGAAAAGTGCAGCGTAGAAAGAGCTTTGCTCACCTGTAAGGACTCAGAAAAGGGAGACCAGGCTGTGAGGAAGCCCATCACTGAAACATGTTTTGTCACACGATATAGAAATGGTTTCATCTAGAGGATATGGTAGAAGAAGACTCTGGCAGCCAGTTTTAGATGCATGGAATCTTATATCTGAACTACTAGTTGAATTCAGAGAAAGGAGTTTTCTTTTCCTCACAAAATGAATTGACATTGCTTATTATGTTCTAAGCACTATACTGTTTGCTGGGTTGCCAGACATGAAGGCTTTATTCATACCGCATTTCAAATCTTCAGGAGTAACAACTCCTCTGCTAGTTGCGAAGTTTATATATGGCTTCATGCTTCTAAATTAAATTTAGCATGTTAGGGGAATAGATTCTTAAACATTTCCAGTTAATAAGGAGTCTAAATTCAATAGTCATCTCAAACATGTCTCTGTACCTTCTCCTACTCCCTTTTCTTTTCATCATCATCATTTAAAACATAAACTACACAAGCCACAGAGTAACTGGACCATTTCCACAAGCTCTGTACCATATGTCTGTGCTCCCATCTGGCTGTTCCTCTCTGCTGCCTCCAGGGAAAATCTGATAAACTGCAAACTATAGATGGACCCTTGTCCCCTGGGGGAGATGGACTTCCTCTTTTAGACTTTCTTAGTGAGTCATGGGGTTTTATATAAATAAGCAAAGGGAAGAGAGATTGAAGGCTGCTTCCACCAGGTCAGAAGAGGTAGAACACAGCTCTTCCTGTGCTAGGGCTATGTGGACCTCTGTCTCAGCCCTGGTGCTGTGAGAGTGTTCTGTAATTCTCCCAATCAGGAGAGACACACAGGGGTTCTACGAGCTGGTGCAAAAATATAAGAGAATTAAAACAACGATATCTATTCTCATGGGTGTCCTATGGAAACACTATCATTTTAATCATCACTATTTATATAGTCACACATCTTTTTAAAAGTATTCTCTATGGCTAGCCCTTAAATTTTAAGTTCTCCTTTAGTGATTAATTTTCCTAATCCAGTAGGTTCCTGCTGTATGTTTAAACCTGATTTTAGCTTGTAAAAGTGTTGAGGAAAGTGGACAAATACCTAGATCACAATGCAATGTACCTGAGAATCACAGACCTAAAGCTTGACCAGGTTGTATGATACAATGAGACTGGATAATAATTTACCATGTATTGTCACATATTTAAGGTAACTTTGACCAAGATGTAAAACGTAATAAGTAGATATCATACTGATACTTGATTATTCACTCTAAGGAAGTCTTGAATATTATGCTTGTAAATGATAGTCCTCAGAATTTTTATCATTTAGAGATTTATAGCTCTAAAATATACATAAAACGTTGAGCTATAGTCCATCAAAATATAAACAAATAAAATTGTTTATCTAATTGTTTTAAGCTGCATACATTAGTAAAAAATCATGTATACCTGCTCATATCAAACAAGAAGGGACAGAACAGGTCAAGTGCACAGACTTTGGAAGTAGCCTGCCTGGGGTGACTCCTAGCTTCTCCCCTGACCTAGGGCAAGCAATCTCGGGTAAGCTACTCTCTACCTCATTTCCTCAATTGTACTGTGAATATTGAAATAGTGATAACTTCGAAGTTTGTTCTAACTATGAAGTTCTTAGAAAAAAATCTCTGACATATTTTAAACCCCCGGTAAATGTTGACTATTATTTGGGCACCTGGTTTTAGTAAAGACTCATTTTTCTCTGTGCTCTCAAAGGATCAGTTTTTTTTATTATTATGTGGTAGTTATTACAACTGATTCAAGATGAGCTATCGTACACTCACAAAAACACACATCTATATACATAAAATCTCATGTGATTTTTTTCATCATCCAAGTATTACTATAATGCCCATAATACCAAATAGAAATTAAAGCACAGAGTTGCAAAGTAATTCTCCAAGATGGCAGACCATTTAAACAATGGGAAAAAACACTATCTTAAGAATCAACAAAACCTAGATTCTCATTCAAGATAGCTGTGTTATCTAAAGAAAGCTAATTAAGTTTCTGGGCTTGTTTCTTCACCTGTAAAATGGGAATAACACTGTGTGCCCCTTCCTGTTTCTCCAGTTAGTGGAGAAAACGGTGTAGTAACGGTAAAAATGCTCCATAGCATGTACTAGGGCTAAGTGAAGATTCCTCTGCATTTCCTATGTGTGTCTCTTTTGCAGGGTACTTCAGATTCCAGGGCTCTGACCCACCTGATTAATTAGCACAGAGCCGGGTTTCCCTTTGATGCACACCTCTGTTCCCCCTCCAGAAGTCCCTGAAGGGAAGGGAGCTCTCGTCTATCTATAGTCACAGCTGATGTCTGAGTGCCGGGGGCCTCTCTTCCCTGCCTGTGGTTACCACGTGCACATCTACAGCTCGCCGATAAATTTCCCCATCTCTGGCCGAAGATAAATCAGTTCTGCTTCTCAAGACTGTTTGGGGTTCCCCAGATAGAGCTGCTGAGATGTTAATGACCCGATTCATCTTCTAGAACACAACTATCTCCTCAAAGTAGAGCCTCTCAGGAGATTTTGGTAATCAGGCTTTTGGAAAACACAGTTTCAGGGATTAAGGAAAAACCCCACCTCGTGCTCCTGTGCCAGGAGCCATCAACTCCCCTAAGACATGAGCCTCTTACTTGTCCTTACCCCATCTGCCCAGAATTCTGCTTCTCTCCTGGTGTCTGTAACCGCAGGAGTCCTGTTGTCTCTCTTTGGCTTCTTTAAAAGACCCACAGTTTATCAAACAAGACCGAATCTGTCCAAAACCTTTGATTATGGCAGCAATATACCTTCCAATTTAGAGAAACATGTTTTATAAAATTGTCATTTCTACCCTGATAACAGCAATCTGGAAGAAAAAATATTCATATTATTGTAGCAAGTAATATGGAATCAGAACTATGTTTATATTGCTTGTTTACCAGTTTAAAATGGGACTATCTAAAATAAATATACAGAATTTCAGTCATTAACTCAGAATATATTAAAAGCTACTTTAGGGGATTCTATCAGTAATTAATGGGTACCTGATACATATTAAACTCTGCTAAAAGATTCAGTGTACTCTTAAAAAATAAGACATGATTTCAAGTGTTAAAACACTTGAATGTTTAATAGTGAGAGAGGACTTACACACTTTAAACAGGAGAATAAGATAGAAAATATCGATAAATGCATAGGTATAAATAATGAGGGCAAGATAAAAGAATTGTAGATTTCAAAAAGGGCATCTTAAAGAAGAAGGAACTAAGTTGACCTCTGGCATTCATCCATGATAAGGCTTGGTAAACCAGGAGGAGAAGGTAAATCTGTTTATCTCATGCGAGGTTTCTGCCATAAAACCTGCTGCAGTCTTCATACTTAACGGTGATATTGAAAACTCTCCATCTGCTATAAGAAAGGAGAAAGGATACCTGCTATCATTGCTTCTATCCCACATTCCTTTGTGATATCACAAGAAAAAGAAATAAAAATGTAAGAATCATAAACAAAGAAAATGCTCATGATTCACTAATATAACTGCTTTTAAGAAAATCAAAAATAAAATCCATATAAATGATTACAATTAATAAGTGAGTTTAGCCAATTCACTAGCTATCATCTTACAATGCAAAAGTCAGTTTTGTTTCTATATTAGAGAAGCAAAAATTAAATATATTATACTTTTAGAAATAAATGTAATCTTAAAATATTTAGCAATTAACCTCAAAATTATTAAATGCCAAAAAACAAAGAAACAAACAAAAATGCTATGGATGATATCGCAGATCTCTACATAGAAAACAATAAGGCATTATTGAGATAAATTAAAGAAAGACCTAAGTAAATTCACAAGTATTCCATGTTCGTCAGTTGGAAGACAAAATTATAAACGTTTCAATTTTCCCGTCATTGATCTATGATTCTATGCAATACCAATCAAAATCTCAGCAATTGTTATTGGTAAAAATTAATAAGCAGACTCTAAAATTTATCCAAAATTATAGAGAATAGTCAAGAGACTTTTAATGGAGAAAACTTTTAATAACTTGCTCCCTTGGAAATAAAGTCTTATCCTAAAACTACTGTAATAAAGGAAGGTCAGTGTTGGTGTAAGGATGAAAAATATTAGGCCAATGGATGGAAGAGTCCAGAAAAAGAAACACATATTTAGGGAGACTGATTTAAGGAAAGATATGACTGAAAAAAGTACAGAAATGGTGGTGGGCTAAGTGGAAATCCATAAGGAAAAGTATGGAAATGACATAAGCCATATGGAAAGGAATTCCCGATATATTATTAATTTAAATTTGAAAGACAAGATGATAAAGCTTCTGAAAGCTATTGTAGGACAATATATTCATGATTTGGTACAGGGAAAGATGTGTTAAACAAGGCACAAAAAGCATTAGCCATAAAGGAAGAAAATGGTGCCCAAAGGGACTCCATTACAGTTAAGAAATTCCATTTTTCAAATGACATCATTAAGTGAGTGAAAAGGTGACTAGACAAAAATGGTTATAACATACAACTCACAAATTGTTGAAATTCAAGTGATATGAAGACCTCCTACAAATCGATAAGAAAGTGAAACAAAACCCAAGAAAAATAGGCAAAAGAATATCTCTCATATTATAATACTCTTGGATAAGGGCCATATTCAAATGGCCACAAATGTATGAAAGATCCTCAAGTTCATTAGTCATGAAGGAGAGGCAAATCAGAACCCAGGGTGACTAAAATAAAATATGGCTCTCAGCATGAAATTTAGTGAGGATTCAGAGCGATGGAAAATCTAATGAACTGCTAGTAGGAGTGTATGTTAGTAAAACCACTTAAAAATAGTTTGAAATTATCTACTGAGGTTGGAAATTATGACTCAGTATTTCCACCTCAAGAAACATGTGCAGTTGTACAGCAAGACACACATATAGGAATGTCCACGGCACTTTTATTGCTAATACCCCAAAATCTATTGTCCATTATCAATAAGAGGCATAAGTGAATTGTGGAATATTTGTATCACAGAATACCATATAGCATTAAAAATAAATGAACTATAGCAAGGATATAAATGAATCTTATGAACATAATGTTGAGAAAAGCCTGAACACATATATACTGTGTAACTTGATTTATGTGAATTTCAAAAAAAATAAAGAAACTGAACTACAGTACCTGGGGATGCATGATTATGTGGTAAAACTATACAGAACAACAAGGACACACATATAACAGCAGGAGTAGCGGTTACGTTTGAGGGGAAGGGGCACAGCACTGATCGAGAGGTGTGGGAAAGGTGACGTCATATTTCAACATCCTGAACTGACCAGATGTCACATTGGTATTTCCCTGGTGATAACTCATTGTGCCACACGTTGATTTTCTGTGCACTTTTCTCTTTACATGTTAACATTTACATGCTTTCAATGTTAACTAAAGAAAGAAAATAATGATACCAGTTATTCCTGGGTTCTGACATGCTAGGTATGGTTTTTCCATTTAATATCACCATCTTTTTTTAAGGGAAGGCTGTCACCTTGCTTCTAGAGCTTACAGATCCAGGAAGACCTCAGTCAACCTGTCATTTGTTTCTGATGGAATTAGACAGACAGGCTGGATGCAGATTGTGGAGCTTTTTAAATGCCAAGTTAAGTTATTTATGTCATTCTGTAAGTCAGGGTTTCTATTTTTCTGTGTTTCTCAGACTTCCTACATTAAATATGCCTGAAGCATTTACCAGACATTGACTCTCCAAATCAGCTCAGTTAGAATTTGTGAAGGTGGGGACCCAGGCAAATATATATATTTTAAAAGCATTCCATCTAATATTTATACACAAACAAGTTTGGCTCAATTGCAGTGAGCAATGTGGTATCAAGAAAGATTTTTTTTTGATAAAAGAATGATATGCTCACAATTATGAGCCAGATAGAAAACCTTGCCTGTAGACAGTTATTTTTTTTCTATATTTTACTTACACTGAAGCTGAAGGTGATAAGGTTATGCAGAACATTAATCAGCAAGTTTGGTTCCAAAGGCAAGTCGTTGTAAACAAGTTACTGGTTATTTGCAATTCAGAAACAACTCTGGTTGATAGACTGGCGTCATTTTTTAAATACAGAAGCTTGTGCTTCAACCACCCGCCCTCCTGAAATAGAGAGTCAGGGTTAAGAACCCTTGCTGCATTCATGGTGTGCTTCAGAGTTGGATGGTGGACCATCTGGTAAGCAACTACTCTTGCTGTCTGCCGGGTGCCTGAAGAATGGAAGCGTATGAGAAAATTTTGCTTTGGGAGGGGTTAAATATAGCTAGGTATATAGAAAAAAAGTAAATTTGAAATTTTGTTGTAATAAAACGCTAAAAGATGTACTCATTTTTAAGCTTATTTTGTAAACATCGGTATGCAGTGATGACTTTAAATATATTTTCCAGCTCGGTCATCCAAATGACCTTGCTGTCAGTAGGGTCAACCTCCTCCTTCCTAAAATGTGACGTGCACTTTGACACTCAGATTTGAGACTCACTAAGGGAGAGGGGAAATATGATGGTGGAATAGCTTGCTTCCATAAAGCAGGTACAGTTTCAAAAATGCCTGTCATAGGGGTAAAAGAACAATGGGACCAAACAAAAGGACTACTATTGGCCATTTTCTAACATATAGAGCATCAGAAAAAAGAATGATAATCAATTCTAACGGTTCTTAACCAATGGCGAATTTACCCCAGGAGAGATTGGGAATGTCTGAAGACATTTTTTGGTTGTCACAGCTGGAAGGTGTGCTACTGGCATCCAATGGGTAGAAGCCAGGGGTGTTGCTAAACTTCCTACAGTGCACAGAACAGCCCCCGACAAAAAAGAACTTAAAGTCCAAAATGTCATTAGTGCTGCGATTGAGAAACCCTGATCAAAGGAATCAAATTCAGTCCATAAACACGCTTGGAAAGGGAAAGGCTACATAAATGTAAAGACAGGTAGTTGCACGCAAAAGAAGTTTAAGTCCAATGCACGTTTTAAAATTAGTTTTAATGTGTGAGTGGATTTGCAAATATGAGTATGCTACTCTCAAGGTGTTTTTGTTTTTATTAAGAATATGCATAATAATAGATATTTATTGTGCCTTAACTGCATGACTGGGAAGGATAGACAGGAGAGTCATGAGTGAGTCACGCTGAACCAGGAAACCAAGAGCTGTACTGTAAACAAGAAGAGTGGGCAGCAGAAATGGTCACACCGAATAACCAGGTAGAAACAGCTTTTAATGATGGATTGCCAGTCAGTACTTTAACCATATGTCCGTAAGAGGGAGTTGACTGTACAGAATCAGCTGCCCTAGGAGGGGACATTTCTGTATGACTCTACTATTACAGTGAGATATTAACAAGGCATAATGTAAATCACTAGGAAGAAATGGGTTTAGCAAGTCTTATAAAATAACATATGAACCTGCAACAGAAGAAGGAGCCACACCACTAAGGTAGCCTTGGAATTGAATTACCCCCAGGGGAAAACCAGGTCTTACCTTCAGACCAAGAATAAATTAATTTATAAACTGGAACTGGATACCTTGGCTTGAGAGAACACTGTGATCTAGGGAGTTCCATAAGATTATGAGGCAGGAGATAGATGGGCCCCAGGCTGAGCGGCTGGAATCTGTCCCCTGTGGACAGACTCCAAGAGGCAGACAATAGCAGGAAAAAGGAGGAGCTGAGCCCTGCCCAGATAAGAGGTAAAGAGACCACATGTTTCTTTCTCGAGGTCAAGGAGACCTCCCTGACTACACATGCGCAGAAAGGCTCCTTGGGGCTCAAAATGAGAGGGCACCACCCCATAATGGGTGATTCCAAACCTCTCACAGGCCTCTGCTTTGGAATCCATCTTGGCTAAAAGATGCACACGCACACAGGGGAGGGACCTAGGACAGGTCAGGTGTGGAAAAAGAAGTGAGATGATTGGCCAAAAGTAAACAAAGGCCCGGAAGAACTGCCCTGTTATATAAGTGACTTTGCTTCTTTTCTGCACTCCTTCTCATTAGGGAGGACACCAACACACTTTCTCTCCAGGTGTGTATCTCTGACTTGCTTCTGTCTTAAATAAACAAACTGTTTCTCTGGGTGCTCTTCAACTTGTGCTGTGCCTCTAATAATAAACTTTGTACCTGTTTTTACAGTTATTGTCTCCTTGAAACATTCTTGCTTTCAAACAGGGCAAGAGCCAGGGGAACTTTGCTTCTAGCCTCTAGCCCCGGGTGGTCTAGTGGCCAGGATTCCTAGTTTTTACAGAGGTTACCCAAGTTCATTTCCTGGGCAGAGAATTAAGATCTCGCTTCAAGCCACCACTCAGAGATCAATTACGCTATCCAAGAGGATGAATACAAATGTGAATTTTTTAAACCTTCAAATCCAGAGTCTCAGAATCATTGAAATGGCTTAAGTGTCAGTGTCACAAAAAGATTTGTAATCACTGAGCCTTTTTGTGTACATTTGATTTATTTTAAGAGGTAGAATCATTTAAAAGATCCCTTAGATTAGATTCTTACTTTTATTGACATTCAGAACTCACCTTGGTTTTAATCAACTTTTAAATTGCTAGAATATTGGATTTATAAATGTGTATTTATACTCTTTAGAAATGCAAGTATTATGTAAATGTATAGGTAATTTGCCTAATAGTTTAAAGTTTAATAAATTGAGTGTTAAACAAAGGAAAAACAGAGATGAGTGTTCTTTCCCACACACTCTACTGATGAGAAGTGGCTGTGTAGTATAGTCAAGGTGTTGACAAACTACTGCCCACAAATCAAACCTTACCTGCTGCCTGTCTGTATAGCCTGCAAGCTAGCAATGGTTATCACAGTTTAACTTTAAAAAATCAAAATAACAATAGTATCTTGTGACATGTAAATTATATGAAAATCAAATGTCAGAGTCCATAGGTGTGTCATTCAGTGTGCTATTGGAACACCACAATGCTAATTCATTTACACATTGTCTCTGATTTTGCACTGTAATGGCAGAGTTAGCTAGTTGTGACAGAGACCATATGCTGACAAAGCCTAAGATATTTACTATATGGCCCTCCACAGAAAGTTTGCCAATCTTTGTGGTACCTGAGATAAGCTTGGGCTCCAGAACAAGACAGACTGGGTTTGAATGCTGGGTCTGCCCCTACTAGACTACCTCATAGGGTGGCTGCAAAAAGTTAATATGTAATGTAAGCAGCTTTTTGCAGGAAAAGAGCTCTCTGCAGGAGGCTCTTTTGTCTTGTAGCTTTAGCAGAGCTATATTTAAACTAACCTTTGGCCCAAGCACACCTTTCAAATCTTTTGATCACAAAGTACTTTGCCTAACCTCTTGGTTCTTTCCTTAGATCAAAGAAATAGAAATGAAGAATAAGTAATGAACAGATGACGAGACATTTTCCCCAGCTTCCCCTTCAGTAATCTTGTGAACAAATGGTGTGAACAGGACAACATCTAAAGAAATACCACGAGGAGTCAACAAGTCGTCATGCAGTGGGAGATAGCGACGAATCTGACCCCCTATCTCCATGATTGATTAACTGAGATTACTTCCCCTTTTTCCCTTTAAAAACTTTCAGGGCTGAGCAGATTCTTCAGAGTTGGTTTGGGGACATGAGTTAGCCTTCTCCCAGGATGTTGGCTTTCTTTCTTTTCTTTCTTTTTTTTTAAACATCTTTATTGGAGTATAATTGCTTTACAATGTTGTGTTAGTTTCTGCTGTATAACAAAGTGAATCAGCTATACATATACATATATCCCCATATCCCCTCCCTCTTGCATCTCCCTCCCACCCTCCCCATCCCACCCCTCTAGGTGGTCACAAAGCACCTAGCTGACCTCCCTGTGCTGTGCGGTTGCTTCCCACTAGCTACTTATTTTACATTTGGTAGTGCATATATGTCCATGCCACTCTCTCACTTTGTCCCAGCTTACCCTTCCCCCTCCCCGTGTCCTCAACCTTTCCGTGCCTACCACACTTGCCTCTCGAATATTGGCTTTGGAGCAGCGAGTAGCCGAGACTCAGTTCGGTAACAGTAAAACATGTAGAGTACCTGGAAGAGTGCCCAGAAGTAGGGAGTCCTTAAAGAAGGTTCTTCTTAGCACTAACTACTGCTGGTGGCTTGGTCATCACTACTGCTGGGGTGATCGTGGAGGCATGCGTATGCTGTTAACTTGGAAATGTGCAATTTAAAAAGTCATACACTTATTTACAATCATTATTTAAAATCTATGTACCTTTTAAACTTAGACCCCTGATCCAAAGCCAGTTGAACTTCCCTTGAACTTGCACAGGTCAGAAGAAGTTGGTAGCAGAGGAGAGAAACAGTGTGTGGTGGGCCCACGTGGGGTTTGGAACCGTGCAGGCTTGGGGTGAATTATAAATCTTTCCCTAGTCATGTGGCTTAAACACCTCAATGCACCTTTATGAGCATTGTTTTTTTCATCAATATAATACAAACTATTATACCAATGTCGCAGATACCTGCACCTGCTGAATCTCAAAGAACGAGATCCAGATATTTGCAATTTTAGAAGAAGCTAACCATATGATTTTGATGCCCATGCAAGCAGGGTTGAGAATCACAAAATTAAAATGTTTATGTGAGTCTAAATGAAAGAATGTGCCACGCTCCTAGCAGAGCACCTGAGACACCCAGTCTCCCCAAACCCAGTACTTTCTTACACCGTGGACCTCCCTTTAAGGGTCACGGACATCTTGAAGCTGGCTTCGTTGTCTCCATCTTGGGAAATTCGGAGGGATTATTTCTGTGGACTGACCACAGTTAATGATTGATAGCATTAAAAGTTTGAATATAAAAAGCACATTCTCCTCAGGGGTAATACTTCTATCCAAATTAGACCCTTTCTCCTTAAACACTGTCGTAAGCTCGTGAACACTTTAAAATCACTGGAGAACGTGTAAGGCACTGCTTACATAGCCCAGCTCTACTCTAAATGGTACAGCATCAATACAAAGCCCCATTAACCTTATGCTTTCTAGTCCTTGAGCACGATGGGGCATGTCAGGCAGCTGCTACTGCCTGTGTGCTAATGCAAATCCTAATGGGCTGGGAGAACAAGACTTCCAGCCATGCCTGAGCCGTACTTTTTTGCTAGCAAATATATTCTTCTGAACCAGCCAGCTATTATTGGAATGTATGGAGTCTAATTTTGGTTTAATGAATTTTTGTAAGAAAGACTTCAATGAAACTTAGACCACATTTCAAAAGTCCAAGAAAACATAAAAAGGACTCTCCTTCCCACACAGCCCTAGTGACATTAAACAGCATCATGTGATGATGTTGTCACCTTCCTCCCAGCTGCTACCTAATCAGTTTTGAAAGATAACTTCACCCTATGGATTCAGTTGTGCAAGTCTAAAGAGAAGTTCCAAACTAAACTCAATTCTCTGGGAATTATTGTAAGAAAAAAAAATTTTAACTGGACTTAATTGTCTGGGATGTCTAAAAGTTTCTTCTGAGTAGAAAAAAGAAATTAGAATATTTGACAAAGAATCCTTATACCTGAGAGCCATAAAACCAATACCACCATCCTCATCTCTACCATATCCCATAAATATTTATCTCATTCATTTAGTATGTCACACCCAAGAGATGCTTAGTGTAAACCAAGAATAACCTTGTACAAATGGTGTAATCAACATTTAGTTAGGAAATCATTCTTGTAGTTGAAATGATTTTCAAAAAATAAAGAAAGGATAATTTAGACTGAGTCTGCAATATAAGAAAAGATATCCATTTTATGCCATTTCTTCCCTTGGGGGTGTACCACCACCATTCTTCAGGAAAATAATTCTCATTTGTAGAAAATACCATGGGACATTTTGCTAAATGGAATCAAGTTGGGCGCAGTCTCAAAGAGCTGGGCCGGGGAAGGTCAAAGCCAGGGTAAGTCCTAGGGTGACTAGCCAGCATCCTATACCCTATTGTGGACGAGTCAGTGCAGAAATCCAAGATCTCCTGAATCATCCTAACGGGTTTCTCTTATTCTAGAAATTGTAGAATCAGAGATGATTTGGGGCTCTCATCACCCTCTCCTGCACCACACATACACCCACTGTACAGCTTCTACTTTATTCCTGTTTCTGGAGGGGACTTCAAGAGAGTTTTCTGGACTTTGCTCTCTTTATGATGCTCACCATATCTAATTAGCTACTGAATCATCTCTTTTTTTTTTTTTTTTTTTTTACATTTTCTTCTTTATGTGTCTTGTAAATTCCACTTTCTTTCCATTTCTACCACCCAAGTACAAACTCCTATTCCTTCGTACCCAGGCTATTGAAATACTTAATTTCTCTCCAACTGGAATTTCTCTTCTACAGTGCTCCTTAGTCAGTGTTAAAGCATTATTTTTTTTTTTTTTTTTTTTTTTTTTTTTTTGCGGTACGCGGGCCTCTCACTGCTGTGGCCTCTCCCGTTGCGGAGCACAGGGTCCGGAAGCGCAGGCTCAGTGGCCATGGCTCACGGGCCCAGCCGCTCCGCGGCATGTGGGATCTTCCCAGACCGGGGCACGAACCCGTGTCCCCTGCATCGGCAGGCGGACTCTCAAACACTGCGCCACCAGGGAATCCCAGCATTATCTTCTTAAAATAATGTTTTGATCACTGGGCTGGGATATTCTTTATTTGCCCCTTTGCATTCATTTTTACCCATTCTACACTCTTCTCTGTGTCCAAAGAAGCCAACCTGCGCAGACAGTTTCAACCAGTAATTGCGTCCTCTGGGTTTTCTTTGAGTATGCCCATGAGAGTCACACATAGGAGGTCAGGAAGTAAGAGAACTGAGAGGTAAGTGTGCCTTTCAGCCTGGCCACCACCTGCTGGGCTATGGTCTGCTGGTAGATGCATTTCCCGAAGGAAAGGACACAACCTCTGTAGAATGCTGGTCTCAATGTCTTCAGCTCTCTTCAAATTGTGGCCACCAGGTTCTCCTCTTGCTTCTCCAGGTCTGATGTTGCTAGCCCCAGGGTGGTTGTCCCTTAATCCTGATCACACTTTTATAAGTAGTCTCTTCACTCACCTCTCTTCAATTATTCCTTCAGTTGTATCCTACTAAGATTCTAACTGCTCTAATCACGCTACTTCCCAAACAGGCCCTTCCAAATGTCTTCTTATGCCTTTACTATAAATTCCACTTTTCCAGATCTGATCTTCAATCCCACTAATTTGCCCTAATCTATCAGTCTTGGTTATTTTCTATTGTTGAGCTCCAGGAACACCAGTCTCTGGTCAGCCCACACCCCTCACTCTTTCCCTCACATGTCCCATGCATTCCCATGCCCATTCTTTGATACAGAGGATGTAATCTGGTTTTACCAACCAGCCGCTTGTCTCTGAGACCTGCTGTCACATCCCCTATGAAACTATTAACAGTTGTATTTCTTCTACATGATGCTCTTCTCCGTCCATAAAAGATTGGGCCAGGCTTACATACAAGATCCAAGTTGGGCCATCACAATCCTATTCTCAGGAAGCTGGATCTCTGAACAGAGTTATTGGGACTAGATTGTGTGGGTAGTGGAGTAACGTTAATCGGATTGTGATAAAAGAAGGTCCGTAATCACCCACCCTGGGCCCCATTCTTCTTGAGGTTTATTTGAAAACTTTTCCATGATTTCTATGAGCCGCTAGGATATCTTCTCTAATAAGTTATTTTATGATACCTAAATTTGATTTCTTTAAATGAAAAACAATGGGGCCATCACTAATAAACTAAGCATTCAACATTTCTCTTTCTTGGAATACCAGCAAGCCTCATATATTTAAAGCAATGGTCTCCAAAGTAGGTTGCAAGCCCCAGAGGGTGCATAAGATGACTAGTTAGTGTGGAAAAAATATTAGAATATTTATTTCCTATCAAAATAATTTTCAATGATTTAAAACTCAGGCTATGTTAGTATTTAATATGCAGAATAACATTTGTGTCCTCAATAGCCTGCAGGCTATAGTCCTCAAGGGTTAGGGATGCTGAGGGAAGAGTGGAGTGGCTCACAGTGGTATTTTCAGTTTACTTTTAGCAAAATTAAATTATAATAGCTTGTGTACCTTGTTAGGTCAGTTTAAATAACAGCTTGAATGCTGAAATTTTTACAAGACAATGACCTGAGAAGGGAAATGACATGAATTGTTTTTGTACCCTTCAGAGGTTCACGGTTTATGTCAAGGCAAAGTACTTAAAAGAGCTGTCAAGCTTAAAGATAAGTTAGCAGTTTCTTTTACAGAGGAAAGTGTTCCAAATATACTGAATTTTTATTGATAACAAGTTGTTGTCAGTGGTGTACTAGCTAGCAGATTTTCTTTTAAATGCAACCTTTACTGTGCGCTTAAGATAAAAATGGTGTTTTAATAATATAAGAGAAAGTAGCTTCATTTTGAAAGAAACTCCATGAATTTGGGTATTTGTTATAGTTTCTCTCGATATGAGATTTTATTGCAAAAATCTGTCATTTATATAAACTTTAATATTTTACATTAAAACATGAAAACAGAAATTCCTAATCAGGGACTTCCCTGGTGGCCCAGTGGTTAAGACTCCGTGCTTTCAGTGCAGGGCCTGTGGGTTCGATCCCTGGTTGGGGAACTAAGATTCCACATGTGGTCATTTTAGGGGAACCACTGACTGAAACCATCCACCCTGGCCAGGCCCGATAGTAACCACTTGCATGAGTTATCTTACAACAGGAGGTCCTGGTAAGGAATGCAGAACTAACCAGCTACCACCAAGTAGAATTCGGGAAAGGTCAAAAGGAGAGAGAAGACACCAGTCCACGTATCCTACCAACCTCGCAGAACACTCTTTGCTGGAATCCAGCTTGGCTGAGTGATGCGCACACCACCAGGAAGGACCCCGAGTCAGAATGATTGGCCAGAGATAACCCCCAAACTCACCCCATCAGTATACAACCCGAGACCGCGAGCCAAGTGGTAGAGCAGTTCTCCTGGGTTCCCTTACCGTCCACCCGGGCGCCCCTTCCCAGTAAAGTCTCTTGTTTCGTCAGCACGTGTGTCTCCTCGGATAATTCATTTCTGAGTGTTAGACAAGAGTCCACTCTTGGTCCCTGGAAGGGGTCCCCCTTCCTGCAACAGTTGGGGAGCTAAGATCCCACATGCCACGGGGCGCAGCCAAAAGAGAAAAGTTCCCGATCGGTTCCAAATTCTCCAAATGCAGAGTCTTAATGACCTTTGAGCCATTTGCTTAAAATATAAAAACGCAGTGCCTTCTAAACAATTCAAGAATAATCTTTCAAGATCAGTTAGGATAGAAAATTTATAGCTAATCTCAACATCTTTCATAATTAAAATAGAAAAATACATATCATAATCAACAAACATGGCCAATTTTGAACTTTGACAGCCAGATCTACATATCTTTCCCCACCAAGTCAGCCTCCCTTCAAAATGAAATATTAAAATACACTGAACTTAGAACCACAACTTCAAAATATTATTAAAAACAAAGGGTTAAACTTTATTTTTCAATATACTGAACCATTTTCAATAATATTTAGTAAGATCAAAGAAGTTTGGGTAAGACTAATAAAAATAAATGTGATAATTTTAAATGTTAAACGTTATTTATTTATTTTCACCTTATTCTTAACTTTTTCTCATTTATATAGACTATAAAACATATAAATATATTACTCCAGTAGTACAGGTATCTGATTTATTACTGAATTATATAACTACATAAGATAGCTTATTTTATGGATATTATATATTATTTTAAAGACATATTTTTTAAATATATATAAAATATAAAGAATATATTTATATGTGTTATGTAATAATGTAATAAATATGACTGTGTATTCATGATTTACATGTAATTATATTCTGTAAATAGTGTTATTATATAAATATATTATGCATTTATACTTACCTATATTTGCAGGCATTCATTTTTATTTTAATTGTCAGGGAAACTGGATCCAAATATTTTGGAAATGTCAGCCTTAGTGAAGGAGAGTTAAAGAAAAATGAGTAGTCCTGAATCTGTAGCTGGTGCGTCTATACTTGGAGTTTTACTTTGCTATTTTCTCTTTTTGTGCATATTTGAAATTTCCTAATGAAAACTTCTTAAAGCAAGATATTCCTGCTTTTATAGCTGTAATAAGTCAATCTTGTGAATGGAGACATAATTTCAAGTAAGGGGAAAAACGCTTTGGGTACTAGTAAAACAAAGATCCAAATCAAGTCTGTCCTCCACTAGGAAGACTTTCTAAACCTGAATTGCAAAGTTTTTCCCTTCATTGAATTCCTCTCAAAACTCATTGTGTAATTACTCTTAAGGTCCTTAATTTCACATTTATATATTTTCATATTTGTTATTTTTTATAAGCATATATGTTGCCACCCCAATTATTTTGCCTGTTCTTTGGAGTCAATCCTTGTGTTTTACGGTAGTTTTCTCTTCTTTTTCCATTTTCACTTGGTGTAAATAGGTCTTGGATAAACCCAGCTCAACCTGCATAACTGAACGTGGCTTAGAGGAGCTAGTCACCCAGCTGGCTGACCTCACGTTGCATTCAGTGTCACTGATCTCAAATAGACTATATACATTTCCTTGGTCCTTTCGTTCTCCTTCTTTCCCTTATGACGATTTTGTAGTTTCATTTTCTTCCACCTCCAAAACCTTTTGGTTTATTCTTGCTCACAGCAGATGACCTTGCTTTCTCTTTCCTGAAGCAATCAGAAAAAATCTTCAGAACAAGTTCTAATCGGTGCATCTACTCCCGTTCCTGAATCTATGACCTCCTTTGCTACTGCTGCTGGGAATCAATAGCCTAGGTCAACCCTTTACCTGAACTAGATCATCACTGGTCTCACCCGCTCAAAGAGTTAGCTCTCAGGATGATCCATTATCTCTCCCACATCATCAAAGTTTCCCTCTGCAGTTCACCTCCTCATTAGCATATTAACCATGTCTGATTTCTCTCGTCTTAAAAAGTGAGTCCACTTTGCCCTCCAACTCCACCATTTTATTTCCTCAGGCTTCAAGGGAAGATTTCCCCAGAGGTTTGTCTTTATTTGCTGAATCCATTCCCTTTGAACACACTCAATCAGCGTTTTACTTCTACTTCCACTAGGAAACTGTTATCAACGTGACCAATGACCTTTCTACTGCCAAATCCAGTGTTCAGTTCTCCAGACCTCATTTCCCTTGATCTGTAAGAAACTCTGTCCTAGTTGATTACTCTATCCTTGTGAAACTTTCTGTACTTCCCAGGAGACACACTCTTCTGGTTTTCCTTCTTCCTCCTGGTCATTTTTCTTTTTTTCCTTTGTTATCACCTATCTGGCTCTTAAACATTGGAGTTCCTTAGAATTCTCTCTTCTGTTTTCTACATATTCGTAGTAACTTGATGATGTCATCTACTAAAGAGCATCCATATATGTAGCATTATTACAGAATATTTAGGAAACAAGGAAAAGAGAAAACAATTCATATAATCCCACCAACCTAACAATCATTATTTATAATTTTTGCAGTATTTATTTCAAGTCTTTTTCAAAATAAAAAGTCATATTGTTTTATATATACATTTATTTATTTATTTTTGGCTGCATTGGGTCTTCATTGCTGTGCTTGGGCTTTCTCTAGTTGCGGCGAGCAGGGGCTACTCTTCGTTGTAGTGCACGGGCTTCTCATTGTGGTGGCTTCTCTTGTTGTGGAGCATGGGCTTTAGGCACACAGGCTTCAGTAGTTGTGGCACGTGGGCTCAGTAGTTGTGGTTCATGGGCTCTAGAGCGCAGGCTCAGTAGTTGTGGTCCAGGGGCTTAGTTGCTCCGCGGCACGTGGGATCTTCCCAGACCAGGCTCAAACCCATGTCCTCTGCATTGGCAGGTGGATTCTTAACCATGGCACCACAAGGGAAGTCCCAAGTCATATGTTTTTATTGTAGAAATAGCATTCTTATTTTTTAAGGATTAGTATTTTAAATTTTTTAATTAATTTAATTTTTTATAGAAGTATAATTGATTTACAACATTGTGATAGTTTCAGGTGTACAGCAAAGTGATTCAATTTTATATATATACATATATATTCTTTTTCAGTTTCTTTTCTGTTATAGTTATTACAAAATATTGAATATAGTTCCCTGTGCTATACAGTAGGTCCTTGTTGTTTATTTTATACATAGTAGTGTGTATATGTTAATCCCAAACTCCTGATTTATTCCCCCCACCCCAGTTTCCCCTCTGACAACCAAAAGTTTGTTTTCTATGTCTGTGAGTCTATTTTTGCTTTGTGAATAAGTTCATTTGTGTCATTTTTTTAGTTTCCACATATAAGTGATATCACATGGTATTTGTCTTTCTTTGTCTGACTTACTTCACTTAGCATGATAATCTCCAGGTCCATCTATGTTGCTGCAAATGGCATTATTTCACTCTTCTTTATGGCTGCGTAGTATTCCATTGTGTATATACCACATCTTCTTTATCCATTCATCTGTCAGTGAGCACTTAGGTTGCTTCCATGTCTTGGCTATTATGAATAGTGCTGCTATGAACATTGGGGTGTATAATAAGCAAGTATAATAAGTATAAAATAGAGGGAAAAAATTAAGAAAATAAAGTCATCTAAATACTGGGGGGAAAAGGAAAAGAAAAAGAAGCAGCAGCACCATATGCTCAAAACATCAAAGCTTGGATTCACCCCAGTATCTTTCCTCAGACGCCAATATCCAGCTGCCTACTCAGCTTCTCCACTTGGGTGTCAAGTCAGTGTCTTACGTGTTACAGGTCTAAGATGGGGCTTCCACTATTTCCCCCAAACCTGCCCATCTTCCCCCTTCCCCATCTTAGTGTATGGCAACTCCTTTCTTCCACTTGATTAGACCACACATCTTACTGTCAGTCTCTTTCTTCTACATGCCATCCTTCAGTCTATTCTCCAAAGAGCAGCTAAAGTGATCCTATAGAAAGCTGTTAGATTATATGACACCCATGACCCAAATAGCTCAGTGGTGTTCTCATCTTTTTAAAAAATTTTTACAATGGGTTTTATTTGTAAAAGTCTGTCAGAAAATCAAAAAGTTCAAAAGATTTCCTTTGTACCACTCCCACTAAAACCAGATAAAACATTATTGAATGCTGGCCCCCTGAAAGTACCACCAAAATAACTTGTTAGTAAGGCAAAGTGGATATTATTGCTTCTTGCAATAAGGTAGAACGTTGTATTCAGAGGATACAATTGAGATATATTGTATGTCAGAAAGATGTGAAAAAACTGGGATATTTATGAGGCTTTTGTGTTTAAAGTAGGTCTTTGAATGTGGGCGTTTAATTAGAATGGCAAGGATCATGATGTAACACTGTAGGATTGGTAAGCATAGCCAGATGAAAATTTAAGGGAGGAGATTTATGGAGAGTCTTGGTGAAGAAATAGCTTGATGTTGTCTGTTTGTGCAACATTTATTTTCCTGGGCAATTATTTTCTGGAAGAGCAGTCATGTTGATGAAAATAGTGGCAAGTGAAGGCAGCCTATACAAAGATACAGTCAAATAGTAAAGTTGAGAAAGAAAAGTAGACTGCAATCTGTTATAAGTATAGATGATTTAATTCTCACGAGATACACTCACCTCTCTACTGGCTACTCATGCCTGCTCTCTGTGGTCAGAATATTACAGTCTTCCTATGAATACCTAGAATAGATCAAATATGGTTGATTTATAAGATATTATCAGTCCAGCTTGGTCATTAAAAATATTCAAATATCTAAATGCTAAAATTGACGGTGTTTATTGACTTAATTAGATCAACTATCACTACATTTATGTGCCAAACAGAAAAAATATATCATCAAAATAGTAATTTAATTGAACATCCATTGCTTTAGTATATATTCAGAACACATGATCTGCTCACCACTTGCACTGTTTCCACCATGATCCCAGACACCATTGTTCGAGCAGGCAGGTAGCTAGATAGAAGCAGAGGAGGGAGGCATGGGTCAGGTGGTAGGAAACCGTACATCTTGAGACAACAGTGGTCCTCAGGGCAGACAAAGAAAGGCAGCAAAAGGCGGGAATCTCCAGCATCCAAATGTAACCTTTTGCTCACGCCCTCATTACAATAAAATTAGCCTTGCAAAAAAGAAGTACCCATCAAGCACGGATGCCATGACACTTCCCATCAAGACCAAACAAGAGCAAAAACCCCTCTTCCCCTTGGGAAGGTGGAGCTGCGATGAAAATCAGGAAATGCAACCTCAAACCCCTCCCTCCTCAATGAATATTCCACCCAATCATTTTCACACCCCATATAACCAGCTCTCCAAAGGAACACAGGGTAGTTGCCCACCTGAGTCTGCCCACTCTCCCTCCTGAGAGGGTACTATTGCTTAATAAATCCTCACTTTGCTTTCCTGGCCTCCGTATCTCATCTCTGACTTCTTTCTGGGAGGAGACAAGAACCTACCTCTGGTCATCATCTCCTATCAGGATTATTGCAGTGACCTCTGGCTCTCTGCTTGCTCCCTCCATGGACCACCCTTCAGTCTGTCCTCCATAGAGCAAACTGAAGTATCCTGTTGATAGTTGTCAGATTATGTCAACCTATGCTCATATTCTCTCATGACTTTCCATCTTGCTTAAAGGGAGAGCCAAATTCTTCACCATGGCCACCAAAGCTCTTTCCAGTCTGGTTCCCATGAGCTCTCTGACCTCGTCTCTTACTGCTCTACTGTCATCATCTCTGCTCCAGGTACCCAGCCTTGCTGCTCCTGGTCTAGGTCAGGCTTGCTCTTTCCTCTGCTTGGAGTGGAATCCCTCTTGTACACACATATGCTTCCTTAGCCACTCTCCTTGTTTTATTTTTCTCTGTAGCACTTAGCACCAACTAGTATGCTGTATATCTAAGTATTTCTCTGTCTTATTGACTGTATTTTTCCACTAAAATATAGGATCTATGAGGATAGAAATCATTCTATTTCTGAATTGAAAACTACTTTTACAACTAATGAATGGCTTTCAAGACCAGATCATCCAAAGAAGGGCACAATAAGCCTTGCATCTACTATTACAAAAAGCCATATAAATACTCTAGAAATGAATGAGTCATTCCTATTCTGTGTTCTCATTATCTTTTTTGTGTCTCCCTTATAACAGTCAGTGCTTTCATTACAGTAGCTGTGTTCCTATTTACCTATCTTGTGCTAATAAGAGGTCTCTTATAGGCTTTACTTTATTCACATTTGTGTGGCCAGATCCTACCATAGAACTTGATAGTCAATAAGTCAGACACATGGATGTTTGATCCCTCTTTTGTGATTTTGTTTATTTTTACCTTGCGGGGGAGAAAGTAACATTAAAAAGTAAATGTTAGAGATTCCCCACCACCATGAGGTATAGGAAAGCTGAATAAAGTAATGAGTAAATGGTGCTGTGCTGATTACACAGTCTGCTGGGTGAAAAGATCATTTTATTCTTTCTTCCCACGTGTTCCTGTGACTATTTCAGGTAATTCTCCCATCTCACTATTCCTCTCCCAATAGGCCTTTCTGCCTTCACTCCATTTCTCATATCAAAAATAAATAGAAAAGAGACATGCAGATAAGAATAAGAGGGAAAAACAGAACAGGGATGAAGTCAGGAGAAAGGTAAAGGGAAGGAAGTACAGGGCGTAGGAGCAGGAAAACCTAGTCTGTGGGACATTTGCATAGGCATCTGCATCACACAACTCTGTTGATGCAAGAAAATCAGAGTCAGAAGTGAACTCTGGAAGGTGATCACATTCAAACTGAGGCGCTGGAAAGAATTGAAGAGAGACGTTGCCATAGAGAAGAGGGATACTACAGAACAGAAGAAGTGACTTCACAACACCCTAAATGCAAAGCAAGAGGTGTACAGTTTTGTATATCTTTCTCAAAGCTTGAGTGACAGAATGGTCTTGGTTTGAATATGACTGTCGCATTGGTTTTTGTTTGTTTCTGTGTACTAATTAGCTCTGTTTTGAAAGTTCTGCTTTTCTAAGAGGCAAGCTAAAACTTTCTTTTCTGTTTGATTGCTATTTTGTTTGCAAAAAGGTTCAAGGGACATCAAAACTTGTTTTAAGAAAGATCGTTTTATTCGTTAGCATTGTATATGCCTTATTGTGATCCATAAAGTTTTTTTCACAGTAAACATTTAGCCAGTAATCTTGACATGAGACCAAATTCCAACTCAAATGTCAGCAGAAAGAAATGCCAGGTTTTATGAAAATTTTGCTTATGAATTTTAAATGTGAGAATAATGTTCTTTGGATTTTAAAAATAGCTCATTCTCCATTGTCTTTATTATTACTCTAAACTTTAATATTTCAGACAAAGACTTTTCAGTTGTTTGAATTAGTTAAATTCAGAGACCTTATGAATATTGATCATTAAAATTTTACCATTTGCCAAAACTGAAGTAATTTCTAGAACTACTTCTATGATTTTGAATAAAACATCTAGGTGCACTCTGTATTCTTTTATCATATGCTCTCTTTTGGAATTATTTTTTTTCAATATTGTTTTATTAAAAGTCAGAACTATTAATATGGTGCTATAAGGACTGAATATGAATTGGGAACTAAAATCTAGATTTAAAACAATGTTATCGCAAATTTGTAGGAATAGATGAATAGAAAGAGGAGCCTTAATCACAAAATTCTTATAGAGGTTTGAAATAAAGTTGTGTGACCACAGTTACTTTAGAATTAGAATTTATTGCAATTAATTAATTAGATTTTATCTCTTGATTTTGTTTTAAAAAATGACATTGCATAGTATCTCTTTCCAAACCGGTTCCTTTGTCTCTGCTAAAATATGAAGAGTAAAGTATTATGTGAATTGCTATTGAGTATTTGAAATGAATAGCTTCTATTAGTTTCCATTAGCCAGCAGGGAATTGTTTTTCAAATATATTAAAGACTTTTATTACAATGTTACAGAAACCAAAATCGCTAAAAAACCTTTAAACAGAACTTGACTCTAGAAATGGCTAACTCTGAGTGTGTATAAAGTGTCGGACGCTGTGCTAAGTATTTTACAGGCATTATCTTGTTTAAATATTATAATGACTATGAAATAAGTACCATAAACAGAATGAAAACTGAGATGCAGAGAGCTCCACGTACTCTCCCACAGCAAGCTGCTGATCTGGGATTTGAATTCGAGTTTGTCTGGCTCCAGCAGCTGTGCCCTGACCAGTGTGATGTTATCTGTTCAAATACCTCTGCTCTCTTACAGGGCCCCTTGCTGTGAAGACTTTCCAACCTCACTGGCTTCAGGCTTGGTCACAAGACAGACTGCGGCAAACGGGTGATAGAAACTGACATGTTTCCAAACGGGAGATTTACAAGCCATCACATGGTCCCCCATGCTCAGTTACCCTTTCCTTCAGCCTAGCAGTGTCTCCCCATAGTGCTGTTCGTCCAGCGTGGGTTTCAGGTGATGGTGACACCGAACAATGACCCCAGACAGTGATGTACATGCAACTAAGTGTTCACTGTTACATGCCATTGAAATCGCCAGGACTTTATTTTTTTTAACATCTTTATTGGAGTATAACTGCTTTACAATGGTGTGTTAGTTTCTGCTTTATAACAAAGTAAATCAGTTATACATGTACATATATCCCCATATCCCTTCCCTCTTGCGTCTCCCTCCCACCCTCCCTATCCCACCCTTCTAGGTGATCACAAAGCACTGAGCTGATCTCCTTGTGCTATGCGACTGCTTCCTGCTAGCTATCTATTTTACACTTGGTAGTGTATATATATCCATGCCACTCTCTCACTTCGTCCCAGCTTACCCTTCCCCCTCCCCGTCTCCTCAAGCCCATTCTCTAGTAGGTCTTCGTCTTTATTCCCAAATTGCTGGTAGGTTCTTCATGACCTTTTTTTTTTTTTTTTTAGATTCCATATGTATGTGTTAGCATATGGTATTTGTTTTTCTCTTTCTGACTTAATTCACTCTGTATGATAGACTCTAGGTCCATCCACCTCAGTACAAATAATACAATCTCATTTCCTTTCATGGCTGAGTAATATTCCATTGTATATATGTGCCACATCTTCTTTATCCATTCATCTATCGATGGACACTTAGATTGCTTCCATGTCCTGGCTATTGTAAATAGAGCTGCAATGACCATTGTTGTACATGACTCTTTATGAATTATGGTTTTCTCAGGGTATATGCCCAGTAGTGGGATTGCTGGGTCATATGGTAGTTCTATTTTTAGTTTTTTAAGGAACCTCCATGCTGTTCTCCATAGTGGCTGTATCAATTTACATTCCCACCAACATTGCAAGAGGGTTCTCTTTTCTCCACACCCTCTCCAGCATTTATTGTCTGTACATTTTTCGATGATGGCCATTCTGACTGGTGTGAGATGATATCGCATTGGAGTTTTGATTTGCATTTCTCTAACGATTAATGATGTTGAGCATTCTTTCATGTGTTTGTTGGCAATCTGTATATGTTCTGTGGAGAAATGTCTATTTAGGTCTTCTGCCCATTTTTGTATTGGGTTGTTTGTTTTTTTGATATTGAGCTGCATGAGCTGCTTGTAAATTTTGGAGATTAATCCTTTGTCACTTGCTTCATTTGCAAAAATTTCCTCCCATTCTAAGGGTTGTCTTTCATCTTGTTTATGGTTTTCTTTGCTGTGCAAAAGCTTTTAAGTTTCATTAGGTCCCGTTATTATTATTATTTTTTTAATTTCCATTTCTCTAGGAGCTGGGTCAAAAAGGATCTTGCTGTGATTTAGGTCATAGAGTGTTCTGCCTATGTTTTCCTCTAAGGGTTTGATAGTCTCTGGCCTTACATTTAGGTCTTTAATCTATTTTGAGTTTATTTTTGTGTAAGGCGTTAGGGAGTGTTCTATTTTTATTCTTTTACATGTAGCTGTCCAGTTTTCCCAGCACCACTTATTGAAGAGGCAGTCTTTTCTCCATTGTATATTCTTGCCTCCTTTATCAGAGATAAGGTGACCATATGTGCGTGGGTATATCTCTGGGCTTTCTATCTTGTTCCATTGATCTATATTTCTGCTTTTGTGCCAGTACCATACTGTCTTGATTACTGAAGCTTCGTAGTATAGTCTGAAGTCCGGGAGCCTGATTCCTCCAGCTCCGTTTTTCTTTCTCAAAATTACTTTGCTCATTCGGAGTCTTTTGTGTTTCCATACAAATTGTGAAATTTTTTGTTCTGGTTGTGTGAAAAAAGCCAGTGGTAGTTTGATAGGGATTGCATTAAATCTGTAGATTGCTTTGGGTAGTATAGTCATTTTCACAATGTTGATTCTTCCAATCCAAGAACATGGTATATCTCTCCATCTTCTGTAAACAGTGACAGCTTTACTTCTTCTTTTCCGATTTGGATTCCTTTTATTTCTTTTTCTTCTCTGATTGTTGTGGCTAAAACTTCTCAAACTATGTTGATTAATAGTGGTGAGAGTGGGCAACCTTGTCTTTTTCCTGACCTTAGTGGAAATGGTTTCAGTTTTTCACCATTGAGGATGATGTTGCCTGTGGTATGTCATATATGGCCTTTATTATGTTGAGGTAAGTTCCCTCTATGCCTACTTTCTGGAGGGTTTTTATCATAAATCGGTGTTGAATTGTGTCGAGAGCTTTTTCTGCATCTATTGAGATGATCATATGGTTTTTCTCCTTCAATTTGTTCATATGGTTTATTGCATTGATTGATTTGCATGTACTGAAGAATCCTTGCATTCCTGGGATAAACCCCACTTGATCATGGTGTATGATCCTTTAAATGTGCTGCTGGATACTGTTTGCTAGTATTTTGTTGAGGATTTTTGCATCTATGTTCATCAGTGATATTGGCCTATAGTTTTCTTTTTTTGTGACATCTTTGTCTGGGTTTGGTATCAGGGTAATGGTGGCCTTGTAGGATGAGTTTGGGAGTGTCCCTCCATCTGCTATAGTTTGGAAGCGTTTGAGAAGTATAGGTGTTAGCTCTTCTCTAAATGTTTGATAGAATTCACCTGTGAAGCCATCTGATCTTTATTTCTGATCTGATCTTTATGATTTCTTTCCTTCTACTAAATTCGGGGGTTTTTTGTTCTTCTTTCTCCAATTGCTTTAGGTGTTAAGGTTAGGTTGTTTATTTGAGATGTTTCTTGTTTCTTAAGGTCGGATTGTATTGCTATAAACTTCCCTCTTAGGACTGCTTTTGCTGCATCCCATAGGTTTTGGGTCGTTGTGTTTTCATTGTCATTTGTCTCTAGGTATTTTTTGATTTCCTCTTTGATTTCTTCAGTGATCTCTTGGTTATTAAGTAGTGTATTGTTTAGCCTCCATGTGTTTGTATTTTTTACAGTTTTTTTCCTGTAATTGATATCTATTCTCATAACATTGTGGTCAGAAAAGATACTTTATACGATTTCAATTTTCTTAAATTTACCAGGGCTTGATTTGTGACCCAAGATATGATCTATCCTGGAGAATGTTCCATGAGCACTTGAGAAGAGAGTTTATTCTGTTGTTTTTGGATGAAATGTCCTAGAAATATCAACTAAGTCCATCTTGTTTAAAGTATCATTTAAAGCTTGTGTTTCCTTATTTATTTTCATTTTGGATGATCTGTCCATTGGTGAAAGTGGGGTGTTAAAGTCTCCTACTATGATTGTGTTGCTGTCAATTTCCCCTTTTATGGCTGTTAGTATTTGCCTTATGTATTGAGGTGCTCCTATGCTGGGTGCCTAAATATTTACAACTGTTATATCTTCTTCTTGGATTGATCCCTTGATCATGTGTAGTGTTCTTCTTTGTCTCTTATAATAGTCTTTGTTTTAAAGTTTATTTTGTCTCCTATGAGTATTGCTACTCCAGCTTTCTTTTGATTTCCATTTGTATGGAATATTTTTTTCCATCCTCTCACTTTCAGTCCATAAGTGTCCCTAGGTCTGAGGTGGGTCTCTTGTACACAGCATATATACGGGTCTTGTTTTTGTATCCATTCAGCCAGTCTATGTCTTTTGGTTGGAGCATTTAATCCATTTACATTTAAGGTAATTATCGATATGTAGGTTCCTATTACCATTTTCTTAATTGTTCTGGGTTTGTTATTGTAGGTCTTTTCCTTCTCTTGTGTTTCCTGCCTGGAGAAGTGAAGTTCCTTTTGCATTTGTTGTAAACCTGGTTTGGTTGTGCTGAATTCTCTTAGTTTTGCTTGTCTGTAAAGTTTTTAATTTCTCCATCAAATCTGAATGAGATCCTTGCTGGGTAGAGTAATCTTGGTTGTAGGTATTTCCCTTTCATCACTTTAAATATGTCCTGCCTCTCCATTCTGGCTTGCAGAGTTTCTGCTGAAAGATCAGCTGTTAACCTTATTGGGATTCCCTTGTATGTTATTTTCCCTTGCTTCTTTTAATATTTTTTCTGTGTATTTAATTTTTGATAGTTTGATTAATATGTGTCTTGGTGTGTTTATCCTTGGACTTAAACTGTATGGGAATCTCTGTGATCTTCTAGAGAATTTTTAATTTCATTTATTGTGTTGTGCATCATTTTTTGTTTGCGCTTTAGTTTTTCTAGGTCCTTGTTAAATGGTTCTTGTATTCTCTCCATTGTATTTCCAAGATTTTGGATCATCTTTACTATCATTATTCTGAATTCGTTTTCAGGTAGACTTCCTATTTCCTCTTCATTTATTTGGCCTGGTGGTTTTTACTTTGCTCCTTCATCTGCTGCATATTTCTCTGTCTTCTCATTTTGCTTAAGTTACTGTGTTTTTAGTCTCCTTTTTGCAGGCTGCAGGTTCGTAGTTCTCGTTGTTTTTGGTGTCTTCCCCCAGTTGGTAAGTATTCTCTCCATTGTATTTCCAAGATTTTGGATCATCTTTACTATCATTATTCTGAATTCGTTTTCAGGTAGACTTCCTATTTCCTCTTCATTTATTTGGCCTGGTGGTTTTTACTTTGCTCCTTCATCTGCTGCATATTTCTCTGTCTTCTCATTTTGCTTAAGTTACTGTGTTTTTAGTCTCCTTTTTGCAGGCTGCAGGTTCGTAGTTCTCGTTGTTTTTGGTGTCTTCCCCCAGTTGGTAAGATTGGCTTAGTGGGTTGTGTAGGCTTCCTGGTGGAGGGGACTGGTGCCTGTGTTCTGGTGGATGAGACTGGATCTCATCTTTCTGGTGGGCAGTACTGCATCTGGTGGTGTGTTTTGGGGTGTCTTTGGCCTTATTATGATTTTAGGCAGCCTCTCTTCTCATCGGTGGGGTTGTAATACTGTCTTGCTAAGTGTTTGGCATGGGGTATCCAGCACTGGAGCTTGGTGGAGCTTGGTGGTCATTGAGTGGACCTGGGTCATAGTGTTGAGAGAGGATTTGGGGAGAGCTCTCACCAGTTCATATTACATGGGGCCGGGAGGTCTCTGGTGGACACCAATGTTCTGAACTCTGCTCTCCCACCTCGGAGGCACAGCCCTTACAGCTGGCTGGAGGACCAAGACCATGTCAGCCACATGGCTCAGAAGAGAAGGGAGAAAATTAAAGAAAGAATGGGAAAAATAAAACAAAGTTATTAAAATAAAAAAAATTATTAAAATGAAAAAAATTTTTAAGTAATTAAAAAAAAAGAATAGAGTAACCAAACCAATAAACAAATCCACCAATGATAACAAGCGCTAAAAACTAAACTAAGATAATCATAAAAATCAGAAACTACTCAGTCACATACAGTAAACCCCAAGTCTACAGTTGCTCCCTAAGTCCACCACCTCAGTTTTGGGATGATTCGTTGTCTATTCAGGTTTTCCACAGATGCAGGTACATCAAGTTGATTGTGGAGCTTTAATCCGCTGCTCCTGAGGCTGCTGGGAGAGATTTCCCTTTCTCTTCTTTGTTCGCACAGCTCCCGGGGTTCAGCTTTGGATTTGGCCCCGCCTCTGCGTGTAGGTCGTCTGAGGGCGTCTGTTCTTCGCTCAGACAGGACAGGGTTAAAGGAGCCGCTGACTCGGGGGCTCTGGCTCACTCCGGCTGCGGGGAGGGAGGGGTAAGAAGGCGGGGCGAGCCTGCGGCGTCAGAGGCGGCGTGACGTTGCAGCAGCCGGAGGCGCGCCGCTCGTTCTCCCGGGGGAGTTGTCCCTGGATCCCGGGACCCTGGCGGTGGCGGCTGCACAGGCTCCCGGG
>NC_041220.1:2123430-2156735 GCF_002837175.3 Physeter macrocephalus
GCTCCCAGCCCCGGCCCGCCTCGGCGGGTGCGCAGACAAGCCTCTCGGGCTGGTGAGTTCCGGTCGGCACTGATCCTCTACGGGAATCTCTCCGCTTTGCCCTCCGCACCCTGTGGCTGCGCTCTCCTCCGCGGCTCCGAAGCTCCCCCCTCCGCCACCCGCAGTCTCCGCCCGCGAAGGGGCTCCTAGTGTGTGGAAACCTTTCCTCCTTCACGGCTCCCTCCCGCTGGTGCAGGTACCGTCCCTATTCTTTTGTCCCTGTTTATTCTTTTTCCCTACCCATGTAGTGGGGAGTTTCTTGCCTTCTGGGAGGTCTGAGGTCTTCTGCCAGCGTTCAGTGGGTGTTCTGTAGGAGCAGTTCCACAGGTAGATGTATTTCTGATGCATTTGTGTGGAGGAAGGTGAGCTCCACGTCTTACTCCTCTGCCATCTTGAAGGTCGATCCAGGTTATTTTTTGTAATAGCACAATTAAGGCTAACTTGACAGATACCCACGCTATTCTGCCTTGGCCTCTGTTTGCTTATTCCTCCCGCTACGTACAGAAATTTATTTGTAATGTAATTTTTTTCTTTACTGACAATAAACTAGAACAAATCAAAATGTTCTTCCCTGTAAAACATTCTGAATACATCATAAAGTCCTTTGGTAAACTCTGTAAATACACAACATAATTAAATAATGAGTGCATGACAATTATAAAATGCCCACTCTGGTTGGATCCTGCACAAAATGCAAATCAAAGAGAAGAACTGATACTTTTTAGAGATGATTTTCCATCACCCCCTGTTAATCACACCTCCTTTGGTACTGGCTACACCATCTATGTAGTGTCTGCAGGTACAGTTCAAAACGGATTCTATTGACAGGTGCAGCTCCAAAGACAGCTTCACCCTCATGAGCTATCAGCCTCCCTTTCATCCTCCTTTCTTTAAAATGGTACTTAAGCCCACTGCTGCCTGCATGCTTTGATTGTAGAGCAAAGACGAAAGAGTGATTCATCTAGTTTTTAGTCTCTTGGACTTTTCAGTGGGCTGGTAGAATCACAGGAATTAGGGGTGAAAATGATCCATTGCTTTTGCATTTAGTACATTTTTGCAACGCCAGGCAGCAGCTTCCCAACAGGGTGGTTGAATAAAAAGGGAGAGGTAAGCTAAAACCCTCTGTTACCTACAGACCTAAGGGTGGGCATGTGCTTTACTTAGAAGGATTACCTGATAGATGTCACTGTCATCTTATTTTAAATTCAGTCTCCTCTGGCTCAGCCTATGTCCGTGGATTTTGTTTTGGTTGAAATTTGTTAAGAAACAAGATAAACAACCATGAATCTCTCATGGGCAGCCACTTATGTGTATGGGAAGTGACTTATTGAAGCTCTAATTGGACAGTCATTGCTCAGTCTTTCAGACATGCCCTGCTATTTACCACAGTCCAAGCCCTGACCGGCGTCCAGTTGTGAGCAACTTTGTAGACAACGGCGCTGCTTCTGTGCGAAGAGCAGCCGTATTTCAAATGCCTTCACACGGACTAATTGGACACTCAGGCACGATGTAAATAGATTTTAAATGTTTACTATCGCCTCTTCCTTATGAGTCAGATCTAGCAGAAGTGGTTTGTCACCTCCTGAGCTATGCCTTCTGCCAACTTGGGAGCAGATGATTTTAACAAAATTGAAATCAACAACAGTAAGTTGTAGATAACACAGGTCAATTAAAAAGGGGAAGGGTAAGCTGTGACGAAGTGAGAGAGTGGCACGGACATATATACACTACCAAATGTAAAATAGCTAGCTAGTGGGAAGCAGCCGCATAGCAAAAGCAGAAACTAACACACCATCGTAAAACAGTTATACTCCAATAAAGATGTTAAAAAAAAAAACGTATGTACCTCCTTCCTATTAGCAGATTTTGCCATTTTTCAGTGATTCTTTCATGGTTAAATTCAGTACATGTAGCAGATATGTTCTAGGAAATTCCATCAGAAGGAATATGAATGACTGCAATTAAAAAGGTCAGGAATTATCATGGACTCCATATTTCTTGCATATAGTGTAACGTGAAATGTTTGATCGGGTCTTCCATGTGAACCTACCTCTTGCTCTCCTACTCATTTTACTTAGCGCTTTAAAAAAACTATCTAGACCAGCACCGTCTAATAGAGTGTTTTATAATGATGGAAAAGTTTTATAAAGTTTTGTAATTCTGCTTAGTCCAATACTGGGCCACCAGCCACATGTGCCTAATGAGCCTTTGAAGTCTGGCGATTGCAATTGAGAAAATGAGTTTTTAAGTTATATTTAATTTTAATTGACGTAAACATCTACATGTGGCTAGCGATGGCCACACGGGACAGTCAGGTCTGGACTGCATGTGACTTAAATTAGACTCACAGAGCTTTAGTGTTGCAAACATTTGGCAGAGAATCTAACCGAAGCTCTCTGTTTTATTACTCATCAGTTAGAGAAATGACTTCTGACATTATCTTTGGAAAGATGCTGTTGTCAACTATAGTTGCTTCCACCATCTAATCAGTACACATGGGGCCAGAGTCCAATGGTATCTGGGTTTCATCTTCCCAAACCTTTAAACCGTATTTGTCAGCCATAAAAGAGTTCGTATGCAAACAGTATTATTAAAGCAGTGAATGATAAACAAATCATCTGAAATGATGTTGCTTGCCCTTGGAAGGCACAAAATTAAATACAGAAAAATAAATTTGGGTGAGAGTGTATATTTGGGGGGTGGGGATGAAGGCAGAAAACTTTATTCCTGTGGAAACATTGAGAATATTCTTTTTGTTGTCGCTAGAAACCATGCCTTGTTTATCTTTGGCTCTTCAGTCAGCACAGGGATTCCAATTTGGTGAATGATCAATCAGTGTGATATGGATTTATTGACCTTAAGTGATTGCTCTAAGGAAGGTGAATGTCAGACCAGGGACTGGCATCTTGCCCACGACAGACTCACCAGCGAGTGTATTATTTCAATGGCAGTTGATGCTGGCTTTATATTGGGATCCCCTGGGAAACGTAAACATATCCAGCCCTAACTCCAGTGGGGGCCAGGGCATCAGTAGCTTTAAAAGCTCCCCAGGTGATTCTGGGGAAGATGATTTATTTAGTAAATGATGGTAATAAGATGAAGTTCAGATATATTTCAGAGTCAGGATAAGCCTTGTAAGATAAGACTGTAATCTATTACCTAAGAATATGCCAAAGAAGACTGTAGCCGCTAATGAAAACATATATCACTACTAAAAATAGGAAGATAAAGCCCTAGTAATTTTTAAAACAATGAAGCAAAAGACCATCCCAGACAAAATCAATGAACTCTATTCTCATCAGGGCCTCACGTTTCCACAGATGTGCCTGAAAACCTGGGAATCACTAGGTGACAGAGTCAAGGGTTAATGGCGGAGAATGCGGGTCCCAAGAGGAAAATCACTCTTGAGAAGGAACCAGAGGGAGTTTGGTCCCAAGAACTGGGTTTCACACAGGGCATTAGCGGAAGGCAAGGAAAGGTACGCGTTAAGTGTGGAGCTGATATTCGAATAATAACCGTACTTGCCAATAAATGCTGTCACTGCTGTACGATGCCTACTACCAGCCACACCCTCTCTCAGGTTCGGTGAAGCAGATTTCCTTTTTATTTTATATAAAACAGCTGTTTTAGTGTCAGGATTGAAGAGGACTGAGCACCTAGAGAGCCATGAGAATTAGCAGCCAACAATGAAGAGGCAACTTGGGAGAAGGTATTAGGGTTCAGAGTGGTATGTTTGTTCAACAGATTATTGTCCTCCATTATCTGCTTATCAAAACCCTTTCTACCCATCGAGGATAACTTCGGAAATTAAAAAAAAAAATAGATGAAGAAAACTTTAGTTAATACTTTAATTAAAAACATGGGCTTCAATTTCCAAACGTAATGAATGAGAGCATTTAGCTAAAAAAAAGTTGTCGGTAGTGACTGCAGAGCATTAAAGTTGCCATTATCCTTTCTTTGTAAAGAGAGGTTAGAAATATCTCCTTACCACTTATTGTAAAATTTAAGTAAAAACAGTATTTATACTGCATCTATTCATTGCAAAGTTGAGTTTCTGATTTGGTCTCTTTTCCAAAAGAAAATAAAATTACTGTAATTTACAGAGATATCTTTTAGGAATCTCCCACCCTAGTCTCTGTACTTGCTGCTTTGAGATTACATTTTTTTATAGAAAAGTATATATTGGTAGAAATTTATATTTGTTCACTTAAAGTCAAACTAAGTATATTCCCAAAGCCTAGCTTAAAACTTTGAATATCTATGTGCACAGAATAAATGTTTGGTGATTGACTGATTTAGATGAAGACTAAGAAGGACATTATACGTCAGTTGAAATTTGGGATGGCTTGGTAACTCCAGAATATAATTCCATGTGAGACAAAAACGGTGGAAACTGTGTGTGTTTGTGTCTGTTTTCATGGATTTTGGATTCAAAAATAGTCCTTACTTTTGGAAGTAAGAAATCATATAGATGATCATTTTCTTTTAATTTTCCAGGTCATTGTGAACAAAGTAAACAGATACAGAATGAAAACCTCATAGAATATGACTACGATCTCTACTGAAATATTTCCTGAAGGTGATAGTCAACAGGGAAATTAAAGAAAATTTACCAGATATTGACCTGAGGATTCTAAAGGTAAAAATAAAAGTTAAAATTGTTACTTACAATCACTAATCTTTGCATCATTTATAAAAAGGAAAATTTCTTCTTAAAATATGGTCAATCAGCTTTCTTTCTGACAGACTGTGCAGACCTGGCACCAGCTCAAATACTGCATAACCAACAGAAGATCCATTCCCTTGTGGAGAGGAGAGAATTTGATGAAAAATTGTGAGAACTGTGGAGTGCATTACTCCATTCTCCAGATTCAGGAAAAAAATGATGACGTATATTTAGGCAAATGTATATAATTCTAATTTTATACATTTATTATCAATACACTGTAATGTAAGATTTGTATCTTTTTAAATGAAAATATTTAAAAAGGAAACAACAGTTGAATTCTCTATATATGTAAGAATAGATGGATTGGAAATCAGAAGGGGGTATTTAAAACCCTGAAGGGTGTTTTCATTTTCAGAGATTCAAAATAATGTGAGATAAACCTCTTTCAGATCTGATGAACAATATTACTGCTCTACCAGCATTTTAGATTACAGATGGACATGGAAACAGTATGTGAGTCTAAGAATTTCCAAAGAATAAATGAAGAGCCAGGAATAAAATGTCTTTTATTCCTAGCTCCAAATATCTTACTTCCTCTGCTTGAAAAGATGACATCAGCCTTCTGCAGAAAATCATATTCCAATTATGTAACCATCATATACGTAATTGGATACATCAGTTCAAAGAAGCAAATAGTCCATGGATGCATATACACTACAAATTGAAAGCAGTGTTATTCCAAAACCTGGGTTCTTTATTTTTTTTGGAAATAACTTACTGGTAAAAAGTTATAGAAAACCATACACCAAATTAGACTTTTGGGAGTCACCACATAATTCCAGATGCAGAAACCACAGCCTTGATTAAAGCACACACTCCAAACTTCAAACTTTCATGACTCTTGAATAAGCTTTTTGGCCATAAACATTATGCAAATACAGGCAATGAGGGGAAAAAACGCTTCTGAAAACTGCAGTGTGCGTTTAAGTAAACAGCTATGGAACACAAAAATGTGCTTTTCTGATTCTGCTAACTGATTTCTTTCTAGAAACTCCAAAGTCAGGGTGCTGACACACTGAAGAGCTCTAATTGCTATTCAGAGTAAACAAAGGTAGCAAGTGGAATTTTGTGGAGATTTGTACAGATAATAACCTAATAATTCACTGCCACTTAAAAAATATATTTGGACTTGCTGAAAAGTTTGTAGTTCTTTAGCATGAGTTCGTTCTTCTTGTTTTCTTGTGCAGTAAGTCCCTGTACAGGCCATTCCGTGTTCATCGGGGGTGAAAAGATAGAGTCCCTCACTGGGAGGCCAAAGGACAGAGCAGGCCCCAGGGAAATACTTAGAAATCACCGGGGGTGGGGGGTGGGGGGAGGCACGTCCACCAAACAATCACCACCGTGTGTGTGCCTGCATCTGGCGTCCTGGCTCAAAGGGCTGTGTTTGGCTTCTGAGGATGTGCTGTGTTAAGGAAAAGCTTTGCATCTGAAAAAAAAATTCCCTTCCTTTTCTTTTAAGGCTAGAAAAGCTATCCCCCTCATAATACAATGACAGCATCGTTGACTGCTTCCCCACAGTGAAAGGTAAGTGCTTACAGAGGCCAGGCTGGAAAAAACAAAAAAAAAATACAAGAAACAGGAAAGTATAATCCTTCTGGAAGTGGTGGTTACCATGGCGACCCACTTAACACCAATCGTACTGAAATTGGGAAAAATGAGAATCCCCAATCAACATGTTAACTGTTAAAAAGCTTAATTGAAAAATGTAGGTAAAACAACAGAAAAAGAAGTTTCCATATTTATTTTCAAATCTCCATGCATCACCTCCATCTCTGCATCACATGTGTAAGCCACTTGGAGAGCTCTGCTCCAAATTTCCCTATTAGGCTGAATAAGTATGCTATGTGTGACTTCCTCTTCCTCTGAGTAAGCGATTCTATCTTTGCAGACTCTACCCCAAAGGGATATATGAGCCTGATACCGGTATTTTCAAGTATGGGTCCCAGGCATTCTGAAAATCAATATTTTCCTTCAGGCCACTGACCTGCGCAATGATCTCTTTTCTTATCTCCCAGTTCAGGAATTTTTGAGCAGTGTATTATCTATGGCATATACTGTAACCATATAATACAACTTTATTTCTTTTTTTCACTCATTTTCTCTCACTCCTTTTCCTTTCTTTTCCCTTGCTTCTTTTTGGGCAGAAGTTCGTATTTATCAAAATCGCAATTTTCTGTATGATGTTTGACTATGGCAAAGGAAACATACTGATCCTTGCATCTGATATAGTGTAAACTCCAATAGATTTCGGTTTTGGGATTTTAGTTCTAGAGTGTAGATTTCATAGTATTAAAGTTTATAACATTTTTTGTTATATCAAAACATTTGAATACTGAGAAAAATCTTCCAAGAATGTGTTTTTTTTTTAATGTTTTACTCCATTCCACTGAGGAAATCTTTATAAAATGCGTGTATTTTTAGTGTACAGATTTACAGGTTTTGACACTAGATACACCACAATCAAGATGCAGACCACTTCCCTCATACCTTTAGGTAGTAAATGTCCCCCCCTCCCCCCGCCACCCTGGCTCCGGGTAAGCATGACCTTCTTTCTGTCACTATAGATTAGTTTTACATGTGGTAGAATTTCACATAAACAAAATTACGCCTCTTTTGTGTCATCCTTCTGGGTCTCAGCGTGTTTTCGAGATTTGTGCTTGCTGTGTGTATCAGTAGTTTATCTTCTTTTTATTCATGAGCAGTATTCCACTGCGTGTACCACAGTTTGTTTATCCGTTCATGACTGATGGGTATTTGGCTTGTTTCCATTTTGGGGTTAATATGAATAAAAGAGTTCATCTATTCACCTGCTGGTTTCCAATTCTGGGCTGCAACATACGTGCAAGCATATGTTTGTCATTTCAGCTGGGTAAATACCTAGGAGTGGAATGGCTGGATTGTGTGGTGAGCATATGTGGCCAAGTTGTTTTCCAGACTGGTTGTGCTCGCACCTTCCACCAGCTACGTGTGGGAGCTGCAGTTCTTCCCTGCCTGGTATTCCAGTGCATGGTATGTAGGCTTCTCATTGGCACCATTCTACTGGCCGTGTGTTGGAATCCCATAATGGTTGTATCCTATTATCCCTAATCAGTAATGATGTTAAGCACCAGCTATGTACACAACAGCATACCCATTATTCTTCCTAGAAAGTTAGTAATAAATACAGTCTTAAAATATTAACTCAGGGGTATGGTAATCAACCATAGGTATTGATACCAAAAATGATTTTCACTATTTTTTCACTATTTTTCCATGATGCAATATAATACACAATATATTAATTACCTTGTATTTAGAGATGAACCATTTCTGGTAATTTGTGTCTTTCTAATAATTTTTAAATTTTATGTAATTGTCAAATTTATGGGCACAAAATTGTTCACAGTATCCCCTTATTGTCCTAATATCTGTAAAATCTGGAGCTCTCTCTTTCATTCCTCCTTTTGATAATTTGTGTCTTCACTCTTTTGTTTTCTATCAGTCTAGACAGAAGTTTATTATTTCCTGACCTTTGGAAAAATCCTTTGATTATACTGATTTCTCTTATTATTTACTTGTGTTCTATTAGCCTTGAATTTGTTTTCTTTTCTTTTCCTCACTTCTTTAGGTGTTAATACAAATTACTTTAGACCTTTCTTTGTTCTAATATAATTATTTAAAGCCTTAAATTTCTTTCTAAGCATTGTATGAGCTGTATCTCACAAATTTTGACATATTATATTTATTTTTATTCAAATAGGAATATTTTTAAAAGCTCTGTGAATTTTCCTTGATCATGGTTTTGTAGAACTGTTCTGATTAATGTTCAAGTATCTGGAAATTTTCTAGATGCAGTTCTGCTGTCAATTTAAAATTTAGTTCTGTTACATGCAAATTACAGTCTTTATAGTTTCAGTCCTTTTAATTTATTAAGACATGTCTTATAACCCAGCATAAGGTCTATTTTGATGAACGGTCCATATGCTATTGGGAAGAATGTTTATTCTGAATAAAAAATTTCACAAATGTCAAGTAACTTACATTGCTTAATACTCTTGATCAAGTCTTTATCAACTACTGTGAGAGAAGTGTTGAATTGTCCACGTATGATGGTGGATTTTTCTCTTTGCTTTTTAGTTCAGTCAGCCCCTGCTTCCTGCAGCTTGAGCTTTTGTTAGTATGGGCATATACATTTGAGGTTGTAACATCTTCTTAATGAATTTTCCACTTTATTATTTTGTAATCTTTTTTTCAAGTATAATTCCTTTTCCTAAAGTTTACTTTCTCCAATATTTATGTAGTTATGCCTATTTTCTTATTAGCAGTGGTATATTATGTAAGAAAACATTTATATTTATTTTGTATTTATTATTAACACCTATCTGTGTTAACATTTGAAATGCATTTCTTGTAGGTCATATAATTGGGTCTACCTGTTTTGTTCAGTGGAATAATCTCTCCCTTTTAATTACAGTCTTTATTTCATTTCCTTTAATTTAATTAAGAATATCATTGAGTTAAAATCTATTCCTTCATTATTCATTTTGCATTTGTACCTCTACTATTTTGCCTCTTTTCTTCTTTCCTTGACTTCTTATTGTTTTTTTTTCCTCCTATTTTCTCTATTGTCTTACAGCAGTAACTTTATATTTCATTTTTAATGGTTGTTCTAAGGTTTTCTGTGGGCATCTTATCACACTCTGCCTTCAGTTAATGTTATGTCACTTCAGGTAAAATGTAAAAAACAATCTTAACAACAATATAATTACATTCCCCACCAATCCTTTGTGCTTTGGTTTTCATATATAGGATTTATAACATATGTTACAAGCTCCACAGTACATTTTCTGTTATTTATCTTTCATAGAAATTAAAAATGAGAGAATTGTGTTGATGCAGCATCATATTTACTCACATATTTACCATTCCCAACATCATTACTTTCAGGAAATCCAAGTTTCCATCTGGTACCACTGTCCTGCCAACTGAAGGACTTTCTTTAATACGTCCTGTAGTACAGGTCAGCTGGTGACAACTTCTCTCTGCTTTGATTTGTTTGAAAAATCTGTATTTTGCCTTTATTTTCAATACACATGTTTGCTGAGTATAGAATTTTAGGATGATAGATTTTTCTTTTTGCATTTTGACAATGATATTTCATTATTTTCAGCTTGTGTTATCTTTGTCTCTCTCTAAATAATTTACCTTTTGCTCTGACTTGTATAAGAGATTTTTCATTCATTGCTGTTATTTAACAGTTTGATTATGATGTGCCTAGGTATTTTTATTTTATTGATGTTTAGCCAGTTGGGACTCATTGAGTTTTTGAAAGTGAATATATTTAGTATTTACCAAATTTGGATAAATTTTGGCCATTATTTATTTACCTTGTATCTGCCCTTCTTTCTGGGACTCTAATTACACAGATGTTAGACTGTCTTTGTTTTGCTGACAGCTAATTAAAACATTGAGGAAGGATCACAGGTCTCAGAGGCACTATTTATATATTTTTTTAGTCTTTCTATATTTTTCCTTCGTGTAGTCACAGAAGAATTTTATTTCCGTGTCTTCAGATTCATAGATCTTTTCTACAGTAGCCAATCTGCTGTTAAAACCATTCAGTAAAATTTTAAGTTTATATAGTTCATGAACTATATAAAGCTCTAAATGTTCTGTTTAGTTCTTTCATACATAGCTTTAATTTCTCTCAGGGTGTTCATGTTTTCCTTTAAATCCTTAAGAATATTTGTCATAGTTGTTTTAAAGTCCTGTCTATTAATTCCGTCATTATTATTTAAGGATCTGTTTCTCCCTTTAACAAGTCACAGTTTCCTTTGTTCTCATATATCAATAGTAATTCTTCATTGGAAGTTGGACACTGTGAATTTTACATTGTTGAATGCCAGCTTCCGTTGCCTTCCTTTTAGAAAGTTGGACTTTAATCTGCTAACGTATACATTATTGCTAATCAGCTTGAGATTTTGAAGGCTTGTTTTAAGCTCTGCTAACAGTCTGTAATAGCTTTTACTCTAAGGCTAGTTTAGCCCTTGTGTTAATTATCTTTATTCAGATATTTATTATGGTAGCTCCCCACTTCCAGGTAGTTATCTAATGCTATATAACAAATTATCCCAAAGCACAAAAGTTAAAAAAAAAAATGCATCTATTATCCCACAGTGTCTGTTGGACAGCAATCTGGCCATGAGTTCCCCTAGTCTCTCCTGAGGCTGTAATCAGGTGTCACCCAGGTTTGCAGTCACTGCAATGCTGACTCTCTTCCTGGAACACTTGAGTGGATGTTCACAAGACTTAGTGGTTCATGAGCTGCAGGCTGGAGATGCCCCTAGTTCCTTGCCACACGGTCCTGTCCATAGTGCAGCTCACAATGTCAGCTGGCTTCCACCAGTGCAAGCCGTCAAGAGAGAAGGCATTAAGACATAAACCAGTATCTTCTTTTAATCTAACCTCAGACGTTAGATCTCATCACTTTTGCTGTATTTTACTAATTATAAGCAAGTCACTATGGTCTGCTCACACTTAAGGAGAATAATGGTCCACACCTCCTGAGTCCCAGGAGGTGTGGACCATTGGGAGCCTCTTAGAAGAGTGGGATTCCCACGCTAGTAAGGGGTAACTCTTGTTAGGTGTATTCAGAACGTCCCTGATGTTTGATTAGGACTCCAAAGTCTGTGTCAGACTTGAGCATCTCACAGACCTGAACGAGCTCTGGGAATTGTTCACTTTACAGTTCCCTGAACACTCTACCTGAGCTCCCACAGTTTTGCTTCGTATTTAGCAACCAGCTCAAGGGGACCCTTGCACAGATTTGGGGGATCTCTATCTCTGCAGAGCTCCAATCTCTCTGAGACGATGTCCTCAAATTACAGCCACATCACCCTCCCTGAGCTCCGTCCTCTGTCTCTTTCACTCAGTGAGACCATTACGTTGCACTTTGCTTTCTCCTCCTGCCTGTGGTCCAGGCAGAAAGCTGGGGCAACTCTAGCCCTGCCTCGTTTGTGTCCCTTATCTCAGGGGTCACAGTCATGCTGTCTGTTGTCCATTATTTGGGCACAGATGTGTCGTCTATCATGTTTATTTTTGTACCTATTCATGGGAGAATGGCAAATCTGGTCCCAAATACTTCACCTCATCCAGAAGCAGAAATCTTCCAGGGATTTTTGAACAAGTTTTATTTTTCCATAAACACTAATATAGTTAGAATATATTTTGCTCATACAAATGTTATAAGCACTTACCTTATGTAAACAAATAATAAAATTAGAGTTAGAGGTTGAAAAGAAACTAAGTGAATAGGAATACCAGTACCTTAAAAAAGTGATTTCTATAGAGTTCCTCAGTATAGCAAAGTATCTTGAAAATATAACTTTCAAAACATGTTCTGGAGCACATATTTGATGTGTTTTAAAAAGGAACCCGATGTGTGTCAGTCTAACTGTTATCCAGTTCATTAACAATTCTTAACCATGAAAAAGTTAATAGGGCTTTAAATTGTTGCTTAATGTTGCCCTAGCTTATACATTTTAAAATCCTAGAAATGTCTCTACAGGAATTTTTTTCCCATGCATGCTTCACTTTATGGTAACTGTACTTTCAAAGGTTACAAGTGAAAAGTTCATCAGATTAATAATAGCTGATGCTGTGCTCTGCTAAACTTTCCAGCATTTTCTTTTTACTGTCCTATATTTATCACATGGCTAGGGATGTGATCAATGTCCTAGGGATTTGAAACTAATTAAGCAAGAAGAGTACAAGTTCCTTTTGCATTTATTTGCTCCTTGCCCTTCTGTCCAGGGGCACATTTACTGCCCTCTTTCCCCTCGTTCCCTCCCGAGGCTGCGAGAAGAGGATAGACATGTTCCCGCTGTTTCTGCAAATGAACATCCATTCCAGGAGACCATCTACTTACTCTGATTCCTACCTGCTCACTGCACAGGGCTGGTGCCTCTCTAGATGCAGGTGTGGTGTCTGCACAAATGCAGCCTACTGCATATGCAGGAGGAGGGATAGTTACTACTAAGAAACTGATTAAAGAATAAAAATGGCATATTTACACCTTCTTCCCCTAACTAGAACTCAGGCTAATCCTGGGCAAAAAGTTCTAAAAAGTACAGAGTTAATTCAGACCCACCAAGCTATACTCATTAAGGCTTCTCAAAATATATTTCACATATTTTGACTGGAAAGATTCAAAATTAGGCATTTTATAGTACTTTAAAATTTTGTTTTGTGTCCCTTTAAAAATGAGTAAATAAAATAGTGATGAGTGTCAGGAAAAAAAATCACACTGTGTGTCGTGATATTTGCAAATGATATTTGTATTGGGCTATAGTCAACAGCCTATAGGAACCTCCCTTTTGTGTGTATACGTGTTTTCTCTCTCTGTTGCCTCCATTTTCTGACCCATGTTCTGCTGGTGGGTAAAATTCCTAAAATTTAACTTTTTGGCAAGAAGCCTAATTTTCAGATTGGAGCTGAGCTGAAGGCAGTTCCTAAATTGCCCTGAAGTTATGACTGTCAGGATAGTTCTGATGCAATATTTTTAAGCATGCTCCTGGCCCAGCACTGCCAAAGGTTTAACTGCAGAATTGGTTTTTACTCACCGACTAGTGTGGTCTCTTGGTATAATCTAAATGAGAAGGCAGGGTGTCCAATTAGTAAAGGCGAAAGGTTAGCAAAATTTTCTCACTGATTAAAGATTGTGTCTTTAGTGAGTTGAGTTCAACTGGTAATGCTACAATATTAAATAGAATCTGTTTATCTCCTATGTTCTTACTGTGACTTGCAAATGAAAATGTTTGCATATTTCTGCATTTTAGTATTCTGAAGTAGAACATTTAAAAAAAAATCTGTAACACAGAATTGGGCAATTGTGCTACAGATTTTGGGCAACGCATTTGACAATGAGTATCTAATCCTGCCTACTCTGGAAGTTACTGAATTCTCCGCTAAATTTGGAGGGAACAGACAACTGCTTTGGTTGTTTCTCTTTCCACAGCGATGGGTTTAAACATGGTGGAGGCATTTGAAAAATAAAGCGTATTCATTCTTCTCCTGACAAAAATCGAAGTCCTAGCAAATATACAATGTTGTCTGACTTAGTCAATTTCAATTTAATTAGCAGGTCATTTTCAAACTGAAATATATGTTTTCAAAGTTATAAAGTCATCCTTTATACATATTTTTAATAGAATTTGAACTAAAGCAATTTCTACACAGAAACCTAGGATTGTAGGGCTTAAATTTGCTTTTTGGTTTAGAGAATTTAAGAAACAAACAGCAATAAAGTAGTTTAGCCTAATGAATACTGCTGAATTTCCAAATTTACCCAGATGTTCTAAAAATATATCAATTATTCAGATGAAGAATAAAATTACGTTTGGATATCTCATAATGGGAATCGAGAGAGGTTAATTTCACCACGAAGAGTTTATTATTCACCTTGTTGTTTTAGATAGGATCTTAGCAAGAAAAAAATTAAATAGAATAATACAGTTTATGAAATCCATTTTTAGCATCATTTGGTAAATAAAATATTGGAAAGTTATTTTCTTCTTAAACATCTGCAGGTGGCAGTAAAATAGATTTCACGGGCTGTTTCTTTATAATAAAACATGGGGTGTGTTTTTATGATTCTGGCATAGCTACATCCATGGAATAATTTAATCTACCATTCTATATTTATAAGGATATTTGCCAGTGGTTCCAAATTATTAAGATCAGAAATTGAGACAGTGCCCACACAAGATCTCTCACAACAAGAAAATGCAATGTTTATTGGGCATAGTTCTTTGTATACAACACAGTGAACAGTTTCAATGCATTTTTTTACTGAGTCAACCAGTGTTTTTTATTTGGGTTTCTGATATAAAAGTTGCTGTAGTCCAAAAAACAGGGGAGCGGGGGGAAATAAATTAGAAGTTTGGGATTAACACATACACACTACTATATATGTAATAGATAACCAACAAAGACCTAATGTACAGCAGAGGGAATTATACTCAGTTATCTTATAATAACCTACGATGGAAAAGAATCTGAAAAAGGATAAAACCAAATCACTTTGCTGTACACTTGAAACTAACACAACATTGTAAATTAACTATACTTCAATTAAAAAAATAAAATTCTTATTGGAATAATATGAAAGAAAAAACAGAGAAGTCATCAAAAAGTCATGTCTAACTAATTTATGCTGTTGTGAGACAGTAATTACCCAGCTCATCCTGCTGGAGTGAACCTCTGTGAGTGGCCCTGGACGGCCCAGTTCCTCTTCCAATAAACCCTGCTTACGCTTGCCATCTTGCAGAGCTTGTGACTGGATAGACTGGGGCTCTTTCAATATTTGCTTCTCCATTGCTCACAGTTTGCCCCATATTCATGAAAAATTAGCCTGCATTATTCTAGCTTTTCAGTAAAGCGATTTGAGGTTGAGTCATTGATTTATTTGTTTTCTATTTGTTTGTGCCCTACTTTGTTTCACAAAAGGGTATAAAGAGATTTGTAAGGGTGCACACAGTACATATATATGAACACATAAAATGTGTGTAACGATACATACAGCACAAGATAAAATATATTAAAACAAGAGAATGGTAGAAAAAAGAGGCAGTGGAAGTAAAAGCAGGAAAGCAATATAGAGCCAGAAGTTTGGCATGGAAAAATCATTCCAGAAAATCATTTAATTTGGTAGAGATGAGTCACAATTACGGTGCTGTTTATTTAATAAGCGGTATAGAAAAGGAACGGGGTAAATTACAAAGTTCCCCGTTTCCTAGCATCCAAACAAACAAGTGGGGCAGCTGTGGCTAATTTCAGCCTCTCCCAAGGGAAATTCACTAGTCCCTGTGCTCGGGAAGCCAGCAATCTGGGTTCAAATTCTGCCGTGTCACTCACTCACCAACAGTGCAACTGTGGACATGTGACTTTACCTCTCTGAGCCTCCTCTTGTTTATCGAATAGAAATCATAACAGCAATGATACTATTACCAGGTTGCTCTTAGAAGTAAATGAGCTCTTCTATGACAAGTGCTTTGCACAGGTTCTGACATACAACACATACTCAACACACAATGAATGGGATTCAATGTAATGTATAAGAATTTCCAAATCTAGAAACATCGCACTATCATTCTGAAAAGGATTTATTAATATCTCTAAGTTTACATTTAAAATTGATCTTAGGATTATAAAGCAACAGCACTGGACCAAGAGTTATGAAACCTAGAATTAAGAATCCTATTTCTTCTAGTATCTGATTGACAATGGATCGTTCACTTAATATCGCAGAGTGGTGGCTTCCTCATCTCCAAAGATTGACAGGAGAGTCTCAGGATTTGTGCCTCAGCTCTAGTATTTTCCTGTTGAGGCAAAGTTTTTTGCTTCTCTTATTGTCGTTATTAAAAACAGACACTTTTAATGGGTATAATATTGATCAAAATCAGATTAAAAGATATAGGAAAAATGAAGATTACTCTTAAAATATAATTAGGATAGGGAACTTAGGTAATGTTTATCTAAGGAACTGGAAACCAAGAAAAGAAAATGAAGAAAATCAGCACACAAACACAACTGAAGACATTGGCCTCATGTTAACAGAGCAGATATCATTTCAATTATAATCATTATTTTCATATTTAGGGAAAACTCCTAAATAAAGAATTATTTTAAGACTCTAGACATTTTTATTTATAATTTTCAGGGCCAAGTAGATCCAGTGGAACAATATAACTCAAAATGAAAGACTTCAGCTTATGATGTTTTAAAGACAAGGATTGTTTGAGCCTCCTTAGAATTGCTTAGGGCTTATGAAACACAGTTGACAAGGGGATACCAAAACATATGTTTCTGATGCTATTTTAGTTTTGAGGTTTGTTGTAACAGTCATTTGGTAAAGGGAAAATATTCATTAATATCTAATAGAACACGCACCCACAAGGAAAGTCCTAAGTTTTACATAATATTTACTTCATTGCGCTAGAGTTTACATTGTGCGTTTCAGCATTATGAAAACCACGTGTGGCTATCATCAAACTGTGTTTTCAATGTTCATAGCCACACCATTTCAAACTATCTCCCCTTTCTTGGTACCTCTTTGCAAGGGTTTAATCAGTATCCCATCACACCAAGCAGAATGAGGGCAGGCTATGCCCTCTAGGAGGACTTGTGTGGAATTGAGAGACAGATGCCTGTAGTGGGATTGTCTGTGAGGGCAGCGCGTGGGCCACGATGCAGGTGGTAAAGCCTCAGGGAAAACTGAAGAGGGACAAAGTCAGCAAGGGCTCACCAACAGACCCTGACTGTACTCAGAGTAGACGCAACAGTCCGCCTGCCAAGACATTAGCAACAAAAGTACACAAGGCACTCAGTGATGACGCAAAACCAGGGCATACATCTCCTCCGAAGCAGACTGAAGGACCCCCTCCCTCAATGGCAATGAGATATAGCAAGCTACCCAGATTCAGATGCCATCTTAGGAAGCACAGGAGGAGGAAAACAGCTGGAGAGGAAGTTGGAATTTTAACTGACTGAACATCTATCCCAAGAGAGAACACAGAACTCGGAAACATCCAAAACATTTTTAGAGAAAAGCTAGTTTTCCTTCCACAACCTGACACTCGCTAAAGACGGTGGACTCTCAGCGAAATTTCTTGCATGTCCAACTCAGTAATTTGCTCATTTTCCGCCCACCACGTGTTATTTTCTTCTTATATCTAGGAAATGCATGCTATTAAACTAGAGTTAAGTACTTAACAAGTAACTTAGTCTAACGTATCTCCAGTTTTGAAGCATATAGAGGCATTAATTATGGCCGATGTCTCCAGTGAGATGGGAGTTACAATGCTGTAACTACCCTGTCTCAGGGAGCTTGAGCTGCTATAATAAAATGCCACAGAATGGGCAGCTTAAAACAACAGACAATTCCTTCCTCACAGTTCTGGAGGCTGGGAGTCTAAGATCAGGGTGACAGCATTGTTGGTCTCCGGGGAGGACCCTCCTCCCGGCTTGTAGACAGCCGCCTTCCTGCTGCGTCCTCACATGGTGCAGAGAAAAAAGACAGCAAGCTCTGTAGCGCCTCTTCTTCTTGGGTCATTAAGCCCATCATGATCCCACCCCCATAACCCCATCCAAACCTAATTACCTACCAGAAGACCCATCTCCAAACACCATCACATTGGGGGTTAGGGGCTGCAACATAGGAATTTGGGGAGGACATAATTCTTGATCAAAAAGATACAGAAATTGCTGCATTTCTGTGCTGTCAGTTAAAGACAAGCAAGGAGGAAGGATAATGATTTATAAAGGAAGATTAAAAGGAGCTAACCATGAGGGGCCCGGAAACACAGGCAAGTAATTGCCTAGGACTCTGGACTGCCGTGTGAATCCGCAAGCAAAGGCTGGCAAGGGCCCACTGAGGTCAGCCACTGCACAGGAACCGGCTCTGCTCGCGGACGCCAAAGTCCACAGCATCTTTAAGACATCTCAGGAGCATGCTGTGACCCACTTTACAAGGCCAGCATTGGTTCCAGCCATATAAAAATGAATGTCTGGCCAGTCTCCAAATTCTCAAAGATATATAGGAATTTTAAGTGTCGTTTTAGGAACTTTGTCTTGTATCTTCAATAGACTAGGGAAAACATTTGGAGTTGCAATCAGGAACTCTTGTGAGTCATACTGCAATGTTTTATATAATTTTCTCTTATTTGTTGCCATGATATTTGTGGAATACTGGGCATGGTGTTTATATAACATCTATTAGAAAAGAAAAATATCCTAGGGGTAGCTTAGTCAAATGATGAAAGATAAGTCGCAGAGTCATTGTCGTATCAGTGGAAAATTCACTTTGCTAAGAACCTGGAGTCTACTCTGTCAACTTTCACTAAATAGCTGTGTGACAATGACCAGTCACTTCACCTCTGGGACCATAGGTCTTGCCATCTGTTAAATGGAGCCATGGGAACCCCTTTCCTTCCTCCTCTCCTTTCTTCTCTGTGAACACTCAATAGGATAATGTCAGTAAGAAAACTGTTAAAACCAGGAGATCGCATATAGGTTCAAGGTTGTGGTTTTTCTCTCTCTTCTTCTTCTGCTACCTTGAAATGTTCCTATCGCTCTAAAACTAGGACAGGAATGGGGAAACCTACAGATAAAAGTTAGAAACAGAATGTAGCCATGTCAAAGAGAAGCTGGGCGTGTATGGAATGGTCTGGGTCGCTACAGGTGCACTGTTGTAGCAGGTGGTACAATGACCTTGTCACTCCCAGGATTCCACTGTGAACTCTGCCTCCAAATTGCCAGACTTTATCACGAAGGGCGTATGGTAGTACTTCTGTCTGAAGTATTTTGTGATTTCTCGTGGTCTTCCTTTACACACATAAGGACGCCCATTTCTACTGGGGGTGCCTTGATGTCCTAAAACCAGCACCTTCTTAAAACTTAAAATTTGCTTGTCCCTGGCTCTCTCTTCCCTCACAGAGTACAGCTTTAGTGGCTGGGGCATGAACAAGCTCACCGTCCCTCCTCCCCAAACCTCTTGTCCAGACATGACAAGTATACGTTGCATAAGTGGTATAAGGTGCTAATGTCCTAGCCTCCCTTCACCTCAAGGAACAGGAGCAGCACCTCGTGGCCAAATACATTCATATTTTGGCAGTGAAGCAAGTGAATGTTCACAAGTGTGGTAAATAAACACCAGACACCATCTCACATCCGTTCAGGTTAGTACCCCCGGCCAAATCAGTTCACGTCCGGCCAGAATTCGCAGCCCAATGGGTTTAAGCAGTTCTGGTTTTCAGATTGCTTAGATATCAGAACTGCAGATAACAGAGTATATAAATCTACAGCAGGAAATACCCGAGGCTCCCTTGTCACACAGAGCCCTAAATCCAGCAGAACTGCCAACCTTTCAAGGTGAAAACCATCAGATCAACTCTCAGTATATGTTTCTACTTCTCAAGGCTGTGTTTGATGTTACATTTTCAAAGGTTAGTCATGGATTTCTTAAATATGTTTATATTTAATTTGGAAAGGACCTTAAAGGTCACTGTGTAATTATTTTTATTTTCCTAGTAATAAACTGAGGTTCAGAGAACTGAGGTCAAGATATGTGTATGGAGGATCAGAATAGGAGCTTTGGAGTCAATCAGATCGACCTGTCTTCCAATCCTGCCTCCACTTGTTTCTTTTTTTTAATTTTCATTTTATGGAAGTAGAGTTGATTTACAATGTTGTGTTAATTTCTGCTATACAGCAAAGTGATTCACTTTACATATATATTATTTTTCATGTTCTTTTCCATGATGGTTTATCACGGGATATTGAATACAGTTCCCTGTGTTGTACAGTAGGACCTTGTTGTTTATCCATTATTTATAGAATAGCTTGCATCTGCTGACCCCAAACTCCCACTCCATCCCTCCCCCACGTCCCTCCCCTCCTTGGCAACCGCAAGTCTGCTCTCTATGTCTGTGAGTCTGTTTCTGTTTTGTAGATAAGTTCGTTTGTGTCATATTTTAGATTCCACCTGTAAGTGATCTCATATAGTATTTGTCTTTGTCTGATTGACTTCACTCTGTATGATAAATCTCCAGGTCCATCCATGTTTCTGCAAATGGCATATTTCATTCTTTTTATGGCTGAGTAATATTCCATTGTATATATACACCACATCTTTATCCATTCATCTGTTGATGGACACTTAGGTTGCTTCCATGTCTTGGCCATTGTGAATAGTGCTGCAGTGAACACTGGGGTGCATGTATCTTTGAATTATAGTTTTCTCTGGATATATGCCCAAGAGTGGAATTGCCGGATCATATGGCAATGCTATTTTTAGTTTTTTGAGGAACCTCCATACTGTTTGCCATAGTCTGCCTCTGCTTCTTGCTGGTGATATAAAACTGGGCAAGTTACTCCATTTTCTCAACCCAGTGCCTTCATCTGTAGACTAGGGTGATAATCTCTCCTTCACACAATTGTATGCTCACTACTGAGTGTTTATTGAGTGCCTACCTCATGACAGGCACTGTTCTGGGCACTGAGGACACACCAGGATGGTTTTGGGAATTAAATATAACAGTGTATTTAAATAACTTAGCACAGTGGCTAGCCCCTTATAGATATTTATTTAATATTATTTTTATTTTTATTATTTATTTAATACTATTATCAGCTATCATTTTTCTAGTAGTAGAATCACACACACAAAAAAATCTCAGCCCTCTGGGTTCACAATCCACTTATTCTTAAAGAAAAATGGGAGGAGGTGAGATAGAAACACAGGATGTGTTTTGTTCAAGCTAATACACCCCAAGGAGGAATATTGGATTTGCAATATTACAGAGTTAGTATTTCAATATTAGTGATTCTCCGGTTCATATTAGGGAGATGCCTAGCCTTATCCTGCCACTAAAATATCCCAGTCTTGGGAAATGTCCCACCTAACGGGGTGGATCTCAGAGACGGCCTAAGTCACAGGCTGCCCTGGTCATTGGCTTGTCAGGATCACTTGTCTGATGCACTTAGTCATTTATCTCTTAGCTACTTGAACTAAAATTTTATAGCTAAATGGGAGCATAGCTATTTCTAATGATAACCAGTGCTCCCTTCTTTTCATTACTGCCATGACGCAATAGCATTTTCTCAGAGAGAAACAAAATGCAAATATTTTGAACTAATGGAAAAAGGTTTAATTGTTAAAATACCATTGCCAACATCAATAAATTGTCAGCAACTTGCATGTTTCATTGGGTTAGGTACTGTATGAAATGAATCAGCAGGATATTATTTCTGTTCTACATGAAATTGAATGACACTCCCTTTTTTGCCTTTTAGTAAATTTTAAAATTTTTATTTTCTGTGCAAGACAGTGTTATTTTAATTTTAAGTTTAAGAAAGAAAGTGTCAGTGACCAAGAGTATTTCCTACCCCTTAGAGTGGAGTCAATTTTCTTTTTCACTGGAACTTTCCTGTAATTGAACGCTAGCTGTGGAAATTTTGAAGCATGTGGGAGCAGACTGGCACTCATCTTAGCAGAAATGTTCTTGCTTTGACTCAGTCATAGAAACAAATAGATAAACTAGAAGCGTTTCATTCCAACATAGACTAAGGATATATTTAACATTCTGGATAGACAGAATAAAATACCTGTGAGTCATAGGATCCTGCCTCCTTAAAATGAAACAACATTCAATTGATTGATTGATTGGAACATTTTTTTCAGAGGAAAATGACATAAACTATTTAATTAATATTTTTAAAAATTACTCAAATTCATACTGAGAAAGTACATTATAATCTGACTAATACATAATTTCCATTCAGTTTTCAATATCTTACTTTTAAGGAGGCTCCAATCTTAACATATTTTTAAAATTTTAACATTTTTGAGGCATTTTGTAGGATGGAAGAGCTGCAGATAGTCAAGGGGAGTGAATCACTTTTATTTTCAAATTCCTCTAACAAGGGACTTGTTTTGAGATGAGTTTTGTTTCAGGATTGAGCCAGTGACATATTTCTCAGGGAACGTTTCAGATATTTCTGAAGACTGTAGAAATTATCATCCCAGGTTTTGAAAATTTTGACAGCACAGGGGACTGCATGTTTTGAAAGTTATAAAAATAGTTTGCAAAGGGGATCTCAATTCAGAAAGGCGAGCAGGAAAAAAAAAGAAAGAAAGTGGAAGTAAAAATATTTTTCCCAGGGCTTGACTTTGGAAAACAACATTCTGTATCGACCATGACAAAACATTAGGGTCCAGAAGTCCTACAGGCAAAAGAGATAGCAGCAGACTCTACAACACCCACCGCTCTGGCCTGCTATGTGACGATGCGTCCAGAATAAATTTTAATTATAGCTACCAGTTCCATGTGGCTTAACATAAAGAGAGCCTATACAGGAAATTGTAGCCTAAGTCAAACGTAGCAAGTGGTAACCTCAGAAACCCAGTGAGATGATTATTTATCAAGAAACATGTATCATTTCTAAAAATAAGTATTGATAAGTATTAATATTAGAGGAAGTCTGCAAGACTCTCTCACTTGAAACTTCCCCATTTGAAAATGTGTCTCACCTTTTATGATATAAAAAATGTCATAAAATATTTTAAGTGTAATAACATCCTTTATTCTGATTTGGTTATGGTGGTGGTAAGGGAACGTAGCTGGGTAATATAAACCTAGCTTTTTCATACTACACATATTATTAATGACAGATAAAATTACCCAAGTGAAATTTTTTGTTATTTATCTTCCAAATCTATAGGTTTTCTTCTTTACAACAAAGTGTACTTTGAGTATGAAAGTTGAACTCAGTATTATTCACTACCTTAGGTATTATTATATTTAATAGAGTTGCATAAAGCTGTATAAATAGCTTTTTAGTTACTCTTGGAAATCGAGTTAGTGGTTTGAACTAGGAATAGAGCCAACAATATTACACTTACATATCACCACCTCTGAGAATACTGGTCATGGTTGCATGAACTTCTGCCTCAGTGTACAATTTCATCTGCTCAAACAGACCCACAAACTTTTACATTAATGTATATTTATTTCTCTTTTTCAGTACTGTAAACTCAAACCAGCCACTGTGAGAAAACTGCATAACAGGAGAAATTGCTTTCCTCTTTTTAAAGGAATAATTTGTGATGTTAACAGGATACAATGAGAAAGCAGGGTGAACCACACCCATTAATAACACAGACATCCCCCGGCGTATAACTACCAGCAGTACCAGATAACAATGACAAAAACAAAAATATTATTTTCTAAGATGTGAAAGGAAAGTAGGTCTGAGAGAAGGAGGACAAAGTCATCCTTCATGTCTACTTGGTGATAGTTAACAGGCCAGAGAAAATAAAACGATCTGTCTCGAAGGAACAGAACCCACCACAAAGACCTAATTAGAATCTAGGTGACAGTGCTGAAGGCAAGTAACGGATTAAGAAACAGAAACATAACAGCCATTTTCACTGCACTATTTTATTTTCCCTTGAGAAGTCACACTAATGGATTGCAAAGTACAATGCTCCACTTTCCATATAGTCTAATAGACTGGTCCTGAGGTTGGGAAGTTATTCTAGGCATCACTTGCAAATAAATTATTCATGCCACAGAAGATACAGGTGTAATCAAAGGTCCTGAAATTTTTTAAAATATCACTTTTACCTGAATATGGAATGTGTTAATACACTACACTTAAAAAGATAAAAATGACTTTCTAAGTGTTCACTACAAATAAAAAGAAGGCAAACATGAAGCACTGATCCAGAGAAAGCTTAGAAATCCACAGTAACTCCTTTCTGTGAACTCTGATATTGAGCCCTCCCATATGTTGGTCAACTGAGTTTATGACCCCATCATTCCCTGATGGGTTAAGAAGAGCTCCACTCTCTTAAATTGCCCAAGTTTGAGATGTAGTCAGATGTTTTCCTAAGGATGTTTCCCCCACATGAAGAGTAGAAATAAGTAGGGTCTGAAATGTCAACAGAAGACATAGTTGAATGTGGTAATTATTATAATAAAAGTGATAGGCATGTCACTACAGTAAAGAAAATTGTAGAATCAAGACTAAGATGATCTGAAAGTATTGTTATTGTACCTTCATTCTTGAAAGATATATTTGTTAGAAATATAATTCTGAATTGACAGGTTTTTGTTTCAGTATTTTAAAGTTATTTTCCACTACCTTCTGGCTTTCATTATTTCTGATGCAGTCAATGGTATTTCAAATAATTGTTCCGCTGAGTGTAATATATGAATTTCTATGGTTATTTTCACCATTGTCCCTTTATCTTTCATTTGCAATAATTTAAATGTGATGTGGTTTTCTTTCTTACCACACTTGCAGTTTGCTGAACGTCTTGAATATAAATATTTATGTCTTTCATCAAATTAGGAAACTTTTCAGCCATCATTTTTTAAAATATTTTTTCTCACTTTCCTTTTTCTGGAATCCTAATTACACAAATGTTGAAGCTTATGGCTTGTCCCACCAGTTCCTTAGGCTCATTTTTATATCTCTTTAACTTTTTTTTTCCTTTTTAAAAAATTTTCTATTCACCTATCTTCAATTTTACTAACTGTTTCTTTTTGCATTTCCAAATTGTTGATAAACCCAGCCAGTGTGTTTGTGTGTGTCTGTGTGTGTGTGTACACATATATGCAGATATTATACTTTCAGTTCTAAAATTTTCATTTTGTTCTTTTTAGAAGAGCCTGTTTATTTGTTGAGCATTCAAATATTTTCATTTATTATGATCATCTTTACTTTATGTCCTTGAGTATAGTTAGTTATAACAGTTACTTTATTATTCTTGTCTGCTACTTCCAACCTTGGTCAATCTCCACTGATGACCTTTCCCCTTGATGTTGGATCAGAGTTTTCAGTTTCTACCTATGTTTAGTGATTTTTTTTGTTATTCTAGCTAAGACCTATGAATAATATGCTTTAGAGATTCTGGTTTCCTTTTTGTTCTTCTGAAGAGTATAGATTTTTGGTATTAGCAAGTAGTTAATTTAGTCATTTTCAAACCCCAGAGTATGAAATTTTAGTTCAATACTTCTTCTCCCAGGCAAGCTTCTTATAAAATGCTCTGTACATGTAGAGTTTGGGGATCAATCACAGATTTGGGTAGCTTTCAAGCACAGAATCTGGTGATCTCTCTTTTAGCTCTCTCATGAGATATTCCTCTTCGCTCTCTACCTGTGAGGGCTGCCTTTTCCACTTTCCTCTGGTTGTCTTATCTGGGTTCTAGTCACTCCCCATGGCACTGACAGCTGTCTAGTCTCAAGACAAAAGCCCTAAAAAAATCCAGAAAATTCACAACATGCTTTTCCTTTATCCCAAGTTTTGGACTCCCACCCTCCAGTATCTGCTTGCTGTTGGCTGCTCTCCAGTGCTTTATGCAATTATCCTTTTTATATATTTTCTCAGCTTAAAGGTATTGTTTGGGGGAGAGTTGCTCCAATGGACGTTACTTAGTGGTGACTATAAGCCAGAATCTCTATCTCTATATGTGCTCATTTTTAAATGTAGGTAAGTATGTGCCAGCTCTTCTGCACACAAGCAACCACCAACATATCAGCGGCATACAGCAATAATCACTCATTCCTTATTCACCGTCTTCATGTTATTTGGGACAGCTCTGCTTTCAGATGCAAGTCAGATTCAGGTCTGTTCCCTGTGTCTCATTCTGGGCTTAGGCTGGAGGAGTAGCAGCAACAATCTGAGGCATGTTCTTCTCCCAAAGCAAGGGTTGGAAACATTCAAATGAGTAAGCAGAAAAGTGCAACTCTTCTTAAGGCCTACACTTAAACTGGACCACCGTACCATCACTTCCTCTGCATCCCATTGATCAAGGCAAATGATCTGATCAACGCCAATTTCAGTGGGCAGGAAAGTATACCCTTTACATGGAGGAAGAAGAATTTATATTTGCCAAACTACAGTCTATTCTGCCAAATTAGTAACAAGGCATTCAACTAAGCTATTAGAGGATTAAGAGAATTCTACTCCTGAGGTCAGTTAAATCTAGTGAGAAAGACACATAAAAGCTTTGTGCAATGTGGTAATTTTAAGATAATATATTGCACAATCTTGGATTCTTTCTATTTCTAAGAATATTTCTTCTCTCCTTCTCTGTCTGATAAAAAAAAATAAAACCAATGTGATATTACAAGAAAATAAAACTGTGGGAGAATATCCTTCTTGAGCATACACACAAAATTCTTTTAAAACTTCTCACAAATAGATTCTAGTCATATATAAAAAGGGTAAAGTATAGTGACAATGCCAGGTTTACCTCAGATATGCTAGGTTGGTTTAACATATTCAGAAAAAATCAACCCATGCCATTCAGTCTAACAACAAAATAAAGTGGGGGAAAGCACATGATCATCTAAATAAATGTAAAAAAAATTGTTTTGCAGAAGTTATTACTCCTGATAAAACCCAAAGCAAACTAGACAAAGAAGCACTTCCCACAACATGATTAACGATATCAACAGAAAAATTACAGCTAACATCATACTTCATGATGAAAGACTGAACGCTTTCCCCCAAAGATTGGAAACAAGGCTAAGATGTCACATGTGTCACTGATCTTCATGATCATACAAAAGGTCCTGGCCAGTGCAATAAGACAGGCAAAAAGACATTAAAACAAAAACAAAAATTGGAAGGAAGGAGTAAAATGGTCTTTTTCATAAACACATGATTTTATCATGTAGAAAATCTTAAGATACCATGAAAGAAGTACTAAAAATAATAAATATACATTTATCAAAGGCCATAAGGTATAAGATCAATATACAGAAATTGCTATATGAGAGCAAAAAAAAATCTAAATAAAATTCAAATATCCAATTCAATTAAAAATAACATCCAAAAACATGAAATGCTTAGGAGTATTTAACAAAGTAAGTACAAATCTACAAAACTTTGCTGAAGGAAATAAAAGAGCATCTACGTAAATGGAGAGATAAACCATAATCATGAGTAATAAACTCAGTATTGTTAAAATGTCAATTTACCCCAAGTTGAGCTATAAATGCAACACAAATGCAAAGAACATTCAAGCAAATATTCTTGTAAATTTTGCAATTATAAAACTCATGTGGAAATGCAAATGACCTAGAATAGCCGAAGCAATCTTGACAAGTAAAGACAAAGATGGAAAAATTACCTTACCTGTTTCAAGACTTATAGTAATGCTATAATAATCAAGATAGTATAAATTTGACAAAGAGACATATAGATCAACAGAACTGAAAGTTCATTAATAAATATAAATACGGCCAGTTGAATTCTGACAAGTGGGTCAAGGTAATTCAAAGGGAAAGGGAAATTGTTTCAAGAAATGAGGCTTCAACAACAGGATATCTCTACTGAAAATATAAACCTAATGTTCATTCATATCATGCCTGAAAATTTTCTTGAAATAAGCCATAGAACTAAGTGTAAAAGTTAAACTTATAAAATCTCTAGAAAAAAATGAAAAAAAAATTAAGCAATAGGTAACTAAAGATTTCTTAGATGGGAATACGAGAAGTGTGAACCGAAAAAGGAGAAAATAAATAAATAAACAGAACTTTATAAAAAAAAACCTTCTAAAGACGTGATTAATGAAATAAAAATGCAAACCACAAAATAGAATATATATATGTATATATATATTTATATATGTACATATGAGAAAGCACTTGTATCTAGAATATAAAAAGAATTTTTACAATTCAATAAGAATGAGTAATGCAATTTTAAAAATTAGTAAAATTTTAAGGACACTTCTTAAGATACATGAAATGTCAATAATCATAGAAAAGATGTTTAACATACTTAGTTGGAAAAGTAAGATAAACCTTCAATGAAATACAACTGTACACTTACACAGATGGCTACAATTAAAAATTGAGAGAATGAAAGTTGTCAATTATACAGAACACCTACATTTCTGGTGAGGAAATAAGATACAGCCACTTTACAAAACAGTTGGGCAGTTTCTCAGAGATGTAAGCATACATTTGTGTATGACACAGAAATTTCACTCCTCGGTATTTATCCAAGAGAAAGGAAAACTTGTGGCCACACAAAGACTTATATACAAATGCTCATAGCAACTTTATTTATAATAGCTAAAAACTGAAAGAAACTCAAATGTTGATCAACAGGGAAGTGGGTAAGCATAATATAAATGTGATGCAATGGAATACTACTCAGCTATAAAAAGGGACAAACAAAATGAAACATCATCAACATTCTGCTGGATGAAAAAAGTCAGAAATATGATGCTGAGTAAAAGGAGCTGGATACAAGAGAATATATACTTTCCAATTTCATGTATATAAAATTCTAAACTTTCCAAATAATCTCTGCTAAGAGGCATAACTCATTGAACGGTCCACTGTAAAATGATATTGATTATTCCAAAGTTGACAAAAAAGACTAAAAATCTGCAGCTTCATTTGTTACAATTTCATATCCTGTATTAATATTTGGTAATAATTAACAAACTTGTGTGCCAGGCATGGTAAAAAACACTTCACAAGTATGAATATTTAATAAAGCTGATATAGAATTTCATTACGGAGTTGATACCAGGTGCTTTCCAAGGTATGCTTACAGGTTATAGTAATCCTCATTACATCACTGAAATATAGGCTAGGCAGTTTTTATCCCCATTTTAAAAGTAAAGAAACTGCAATGCAGTGAGGTTAAATAACTTATTAAGCAAAGTCACACAGCTTCTAAAGGTTAAGTTTGGAAATCTAAATTTATCATTTTGTCTGCTAATCCTTCTAAATAATACACCTGGAAATTTGTTGAATTGGACAAATGTAGATTTCTGAGTGATTTTCAGATTTGGAAATTGATGTTATTCTAATCGTCCTGCACTTTTAGAGAAAGAGGCTTCCATAGTTGACTCACCACTACTTAACTTCGTTCTCGTGCAAATGCAGCCATTGTAAACAGCTAGTCCATTTGCAACCCACATATGGAGGACACGCTACCTCCCACGGACTGTGTTTACCTTAGGCAGTTAATGATCCTAAATGCAACATCTACCAAGGTTATAGCTCAAGGAAACTTTCCAAAGCACCGGTTAATGAGAGATTTTTTTCCCCTCCCCTCTCAGGAGCAAGTTCCATGTGAATTCCTGCCTTATGAGTCATCTGCCAAGTCCGGCACATCGAATTTTGCCCCAAAGGCAGTGGAAGAATGAGCCAACCCGTCAAATTCCTGCCATAAATTTAGCTTCAACCATGAGATTATTTCTCCTGGGAAGGAGGTTTCACACCCCTCAAACAATCCCTTGGGCATTTTAAATAGTTTTTCTTCTTGTTTGAGTGCTTTCTATTTAAGGCCAAGTGAAATATATTTCTGAACTAGATTTTTTTCTTTATCATTGTGCATTTGCTGGCAATAATAAGTAGAGAAGATTTAGCTATGTGTGCATGCATGTGTGAAAGAGAGATGGGATTGGAAAAGAGAGGAAGAAAAGGGCTGGAAAGGGAGAGGGAAAGAGGGAAAGAAGACACTAAGAGACTATTAAAAATATGTATCTATTATCGAGACATTCTGTGGAGTGATTTCTGTGCCAGCTAAGAATGTTTTTTCCTCCTGAGACATTCTGGGGAGTCTAAAAGTAACTGACTTCAGAAACGAACACATATCTTCGCTACTGAATACACAGTTTTATGGAGAGCTACGTTTCCAGTACAGAGAGTTTTTATGGAATGCAAAACTGTAAGAACATTTTCCTATAATGTGGTCACCAGGAAGTGTCTACCCTTTCAAATGGCCATGTCCTAATCCCTAGACCCTAGGATTGTAACCTTCCGTGGCAAAAAGGACTCTGCAGATGTGATTCAATGAAGGATCTGAAAATGGAAAGATAATTCTGAATTATCCACGTGGGCCCAATGAAGTCAGTGAAACAGCGGGTCAGAGTCAGAGAGGAGTCTGAAGATGCTCTGTTCCACTGGCTTTTAAATGGAGAAGAGCCCATGAGCCCAGAGTGCAGGCAGCTGCCAGAAGCTGGAGAATGTGAGGTATCAATTCTCCCCTAGCGCCTCCAGAAAGAAGGCAGTTCTGCCAACACCTGTGTTTTCACTTAGTGAAACCCATTTCAGACTTTGGCTCTCCAAAACTGTATGATAATAAATTTTTTGTTTTAAGCCAGTAATTTTGCGGGTAGCCTGTTAGAGCAGCTTATGGCTGAAACCAGTACACATAAGAATAGATGCAGAAAGTACTTTGGCATTTTTATTTCACATCCTATTCTGATCCATAGGTGACTCTGTGTTTTAATCTTCATGGCTTGGAATTCTAATTTGTGGACAATAGGGTTGACTGCACCTATGTGTAAGATAACACGACCGAGATATTTCGGGAGAGCTGCAACACTACCAAAGGGACATTTGAGAAGAGTACCCCTCCTGAGATGTCTGAAATTTGGGACTATTTTCCAGGTGTGTCCTTCTGTAGGATCTCAACTCACAGGGTCAACCTGGGTTTCAAGTCTAGAGTATGTGCTTAGTAAACTTGTCGAATGAATGGTTAGGGAAAAAGGTTGGCTATGAATACTTTGTATTAAAGAGCACGGATGATGAATAAAACCACCTTCTCTGCCAGCTGGTTGGTGTCTCAGTGTCACAGCGGATTCCTGTTAAGATAGAGCACACTTCGGTAGAAATGCAAGTGTAATAAGGACCAATTTACATATTACGTCCCTACGTTGTAGAGGCAAAAAATATAACAACCAAGGGAGGTAAGGAAAAGGCACAGGGTGTTGTGACCAAGTGAAACAGGATGGAAGAGGGCAGGGCACAACCTTTAAAAGAATGACATAGTTTTTGAGGATAAGACATAAACTGGCTACAACCTCCTAGGTCCAATATGGTGGAAGATTGAATTTCCAGTGGACTTTGAGCCTCACTATACGTTCACTGTAATACATTAGTTAAATGACACGTCCACGGGTGCCAGGACAGTTCTGACCATAAAAGCACAAAAAGAGGGCAGTGGCCCAATTCCTGGAAATCTCCGCCCCTTCTCCAAAATAGTTAGAATAACCCTCCCACTCACTAGCCTATGAAAACACCCAACCCATACAAACTAGCCACGCTATATTTCTGGGCCTCTCACTTTCTGAGATGACCCACACTATGTCTGTGGAGTGTGTTTCTCCCAGGGCTGCTCTTGCCTTTTGTGACAGACCACGTTCTGTCTGTGGAATGTGTATCTCTCGAAATACACCCACTTCTTACCTATCACTTTACCTCTTGCTGAATTCCTTCTGCTATGAGACATCAAGAACCTGAGCTTCATTTAGTCCTGAGACCGGGTGTGGGATCTCAATTAAAAAACAGTGGGTTTCAATCCCAATCTGAGCTGTGCGGTTTCGCAAGGGGGCAGGCTCTGGCACCGCAGTGCACTGACTCTAAAGCTGAATCTTTTCTTTATAAACTGTCTGGTTTCAGAGAAGTTAATTAGCATCTGTATCTCAGCCCCTCTGACATTAAATGAAGAAATGATTTAGTGCAAGCAACGTGCATAAAAACACAGTAAACTAGAGCTGGACACAGAGGGAGACTCAAGGAGCTTCAGGGAGAGTCAGTCCCATGTGGTGAAACGCAGTGTTTCAGACAACAGTGAAAGTGATGTGATTTCTCTTAAGAAAAATAATAAGAAGTATTCATGGGATGCCAAAGATAAACTCCTTCATTAAAACTTTTGCCTAGAGCTAGTCTTGGGCATTACAACAATCTAGTGTTAACACTGTACTAGTTTAGGGATATTTTTCTCTTTTACCATCTCTCCATACACATATCAACTTTGATGAATTTTCACCTTTTAAACTCATAGATTCACATTACTGACCTCATTAGCCAGAGGTGGAAAAAAAAGCAGCATGCTTACTGGATAATGAAAGTTACTGCTCACCTCTAATGATCAATTAATTGAAATAATATCTGAAAAGTGTATAAAACAAAATAAGCACACAAAACAAGAAATATTGGTTGTTGTTAAGTGGTTACTTGTGTGTTACTTCAAGTTAAGGTAACGCTGCTCCAGTGATTTGGATGTAGGTTGCTATGGCCACTGAACATAGCTACAGTTTGCAGACAGTCCACCTCTGAGGGGCACATCCACATTATTTATGAAAGATAAAATTCCTTGATCCCTTTGAACATCCTTCTAAATATTTTTAATAATTATTGATGTACAGGTCGGTAAAATGAAATGTACAGACTTCAAGTGTCATTTTGATGGGTTTTCACAATTATGTGCACCATGTAACCACCATCCAAAACAAGATACAGCTCCTGCTTAGTACGAGTCAGTAGAAACCTATCACCACCTCAAGATCAGAGTTAACCATGTTCGGATTTCTATTACCCTAAAATAATTGTTTGTTCTTGGGCTTCATACCCATGGAATCATAGAAATGTATTCCTTTGTTTCTTTCATGCAAGACAATGGTTATGAGATTCATCCCAGTTGTGAGTAGTTTATTGTTTTTTATTGCCTGGTAGAATTGTATTGTGTGAATCTAATATGATTTGTCTATCCATTTCTTTTCACAGTAATTTCATTTCCATTGTAGGGTCATTATGAATAAGGTTGCTATGCATATTCTTGTAAAAAGCGTTATGTTGACATATGGTTTCTTATTTCTTCAGTAAGTACCTGATTCAGTTTGGATTGTAGGCTTAAATGCAAAAGCTAAAACTAAAAAATGTCAGAAAGACGTCACAGAGAGTATACTTAAGCCATTAAGGGAAGCAAAGATTTCTTAGGTAGACGCAAAAAGCACCAAAGAACCAGAAAAGAGAACCCTCCTACACTGTTGGTGGGGATGTATTGGGCTGGCCAAAAAGTCTGTTCGAGTTTTTCCAGAAGATGTTACGGAAAAACCCGAACGAACTTTTTGGCCACTATGTAAATTGGTGCAGCCACTATGGAGAACAGTGTGGAGGGGCCTTAAAAAACTAAAAATAGAACTACCATATGACCCAGCAATCCCACTACTGTGTAT
>NC_041220.1:2156815-2199621 GCF_002837175.3 Physeter macrocephalus
GGCCATAAAAAGGAACAAAATAATGCCATTTGCAGCAACATGGATGGACCTAGAGATGATCATACTGAGTGAAGTAAGCCAGACAAAGGCAAATATCATATGACATTGCTTATATGTGGAATCCAAAAAAAAAAAAAGATATAAATGAACTTATTTACAAAACAGAAACAAACTCACAGTCTTAGAGAATGAACTTATGGTTACTGGGGCAAGGGTTGGGGGGAGGGATAGTTAGGGAGTTTGGGATTGACATGTACACACTGCTGTATTTAAAATGGATAACCCAAAAGGACCTACTGTAAAAGATAATTTTAAAAACAAAAGAACCAGAAAAGAACAAAATTGATAAACTGGACTTTCTCAAAGGTAAATATTCTCCTTCTCTGAAGGTGTCATTTAAAAAATGAATAGGCAGGTCAAGGGTAAGAATGAAATATTTGCAATTGTGTAACAACATATTGTTTTCCAGAATATGTATACAAATCAACAGTAAAAAGACAAAGGACCAGTCAAAACATTTGACCAGACAAATGACAAGATAGATATGTTAGAGGACTTGAAGTACCTCATTTCAGTACTTATTTTACCCTATAGTCTTCCGATAGTGTGATATTGGCCAAAGGGTACAAAAATAAAAGTATGAAAGAGCATAGATGGTCCAGGAATAACCTCAGACACAGATGTAACTAATTCTCCTTTTAACACATTCCCCTACCTCTTGCTGCCCCACTGCGTCTTCGGTACCCCAGTATCACCTGTACTCTTCTGTTTCTGCCGTCTCCTCTCACAGTACGTATCTTGGCTCCGAAAGCTTCACTTGCTTCTAATGCCACTCCTTCTCACTAAAGTACACATTATCAGCCTTCTACTAAGAAATAATGTTTTCTCGACAAAATAAGCCACAGCATGCCATCTTCGACTAGTAACTTATTTAATCCTATTTGGAGATCAACAACTTATTTATTAATCCAAGTATATTTCTCTCGGTCGGTTAAGGAGACGGTAGTGGGGACTTCCCTGGTGGTCCAGTGGTTAAGACTTGGCCTTCCAATGCTGGGGATGGGGCTTTGATCCCTGGTCGGGGAGCTAGGATGCCACATGCCTGGCGGCCAAAAAACCAAAACATAAAACAGAAGCAGTATTGTAACAAATTCAATAAAGACTTAAAAAAAAAAAAAATGGAAAGAAGATCAAGGGAATGTAAGCAACACAAGAAAAGGTTCATGCATAGTTTCTCGTCCCTCCTTTGGTCACACTGGCTCCACCTGTATACAAAATGTTTGCTCTTTCTAGACAATTCAAGCCTCAGACATCTCACCAGAAATGACAGCAGATAGGAGACACACTGCTTTATCTCCCACCAGAACCCATAGCGACCAGTCTTTATCAGTGTTAGGTTTATTGAAATGGCCTCAGATTCTGGTCTCCTCGGTAACTTGGTGTGGTCAGCTATTAATAGTGTTTTTAATGACGTGATCTAAACTTAAGTATTAAGAATGGGAGTAAGCCACAGCGATCAGTAGTAATTCCAATAACTGGGAAAGAATGATAATCCAAGACTACAGCGTTTTCTAATCGAATGCTTTGGAATCACTTCTCAGAATATTATGAACCTTGATTTGGAGAAATATTTTCAGTTCTGCAGATTGCTTCCAATAATATGAATCAAAGAGGAAAAAGATCCCTACGGGGAGGTTTCAGATGATTTTATTTGTTAAACTAAAGAGACCTTCAAGGGAAGGCTTTTTGTACATTCATGAAAATGATAAAATGATAGTTCTTTAAGAAGTCTGCTTTTATACTTGAAATGCATTATCATCTAAAGGCCTGAAACTGAAAAATTAAAAGAAAAGTGTGCACCAAGAAAAAAATAAAAGAAAGAAAAAGGAGAGAAGGAAGGAAGGAAGGAAAGAAGGAAGAAAAGGAGGAGGGAGGATGGGGGGAGGGAAAAAAAAAGAAGGAAAGACCCAAACTTGGCCTTTTGGAGACAGATAATTCCATCCAATAACATTAAGAAGCAGCTACACCAGGCAGGAGGAGTCCTTTTTAAAAATATTACATTTAGAAATCAGCCAATGGGAAAAGAAGGCAGCATTCACGGTAACAGAGGCCAACCACAACGTTGGCCGTGATGCCGCGAAGGTTTCTAGACTAGGAGGAAACAATTCCCACTGCATGCGCTGGCCCAACAATCACATCCACTCTGGGGTGTGTCGGGAACAGGAGGGGCGGGATCTGCCCCACAGAAGTCTCTCCCATTCAAGCTGCAAAATGGGGAAAAGAGCGAGACAAGGTACCCCTGGTTTAGGCATAAAATTTTCTAACCCAGGAAGATGAGCAAGGACCGATGACCGGGGTACAGTATGTCCTGATCAGGATGCTGGGTGCTTTGACATGTTATATTATTGATACTTTCAAACAACATGACAACCCTTTTCAGTAGGTATTATCATGGACTGGTTTTGTGATTGTCATTTATTTACTGATTTATTTTTTACTTATTTATTATGGATGAAGATTTTAAATTGAGAGAGGTTGAGGAATATTCTCCAAGTCCCAAATCGGAATGGGACGAACTCAGAATACCCCTTTTTCCCACTGGCAAGGCAGTATCGCCCAGTGGTTAAGGACACAGACTTGGTGGCAGTATTTCTGGGTGAAAATCCTGGCCCTGCCACTTACTCATTGTTTAAACTCGAGCAACTCATTTGACCTTCCAAAAAATTACTTTTCTCAAAAATAACATGGGAATAATAATGAAGGTATTCTCATAAGATAGCTGTGAGGATTAAGTGTGTTTATACATGTAAAGCCCTGGTAAGAGTTCCCTGAGTATAATACGAGCTCAATAAATTCCCCTTGTTATTATTATGAGATCCTGTATGTATTCTATTATGTATGTATAGGAGTACTTATTCACTCAGCATGTCATAATAGTTTCTGACTATCTTTTCAGGGAATTAAAATGTAATCTGTGCATCCCTTGGGGAGAGAAACTTTGTTTACTTATTTTTTTTATTTACGTATTTACATTACACACTAAAATTTTTTGGAGAGAAGAGAAATAAATATGCTTATGAGATAGTGGAAAATGTAATCCTAATTATGTTCCGACTGGATAAGCAATAGAACTGAATCATGCTCAGTTACCCAATTAGCCTCAATCATCAAAACTATAGTTGCTATCTTGGCATAATTGCTCTTTTTTTTTTTTTTTTTTTTTTTTTTTTTGGTTTGAACATATGGAGGAACCGGAGAGAGCACTGCCTGACAATTAAAATCTGGATGATCATGTGCTGCCTGGTGTCTGCTCACTAATTAGAAAAGTGATTGAAGAGGTATAATTTGGAAGTTTGTCAGTATTAGGAATTAACTAGGACTCTGTTCTTACACATTAAAGCTTACAGCGACCAATATTCTCTCAAAAAATATTAGTGTTTCATCACCTGTTTCAGAGGAATGAACTTTAGAACATAAATCCTAAACCATTATTTCTTCACTTCATGAAGAAGTTATCCCCAAAGAATGGCTTCAAATTTTTCACTCAGAGCAGTGTAAGCTCTTAGGGAAACTTATTTCCAGCCACTTCAGGATCACATCACTCACATTATTCTCTCTTTTCCTTTTCCATTTCCACAAACCCTTTTCCCCTAACTATTCCAGAACATTAAAATGGCAGGAATATCTTAAATTTCTTAGGTTTTCTTTTATCCCTTGCAGTTCCTTACGAGGCTCTGAGTACATAGCAACTAGGAATGTATACTTGATATTCTCTCTTCCTGCCTCCAGCTCAATTCTCCTTGAGTTTCTCAATTCTTTCTTCTACCAGGCCAAAATACAAATCTAGGGTTCTTAATACTGTCCTCAACAAGCTCTTGAAAGTGAAATAATACATTAGGCATAGTTATTCACTCATTCATTTGTTCATAACGAGTGAATGTCAGCTCTTTGCCAAGCTCTACTCCAGATTCTGAAAATACTTCAGTAAACAAAACTGAAAAGGGTCTTGTCCACAAGCTGTGAGGAAGACATGAAAAAAACACCCACAAACCAACCAGCTAAACAAGGGAGGTTTTAAAAATATAAATTAAAAAAAAAAAAACAAAACAAGGAAGGTAATGGGAATCACAGGATGGGAGAAGAAAGAGTGGTGAGGCTGACGTCTTTGAAAGGTTGGTGTTAGATCAGAGTCCTAAGGATGGGAAGAGCTGACTCTGAGAGCATCCGTATTTGAGTCAGAAGGAACATAAAATGAAGAGCCTGAGATGGGGACAAAATGGTGGTTTTTGAAATGACAGAAAGAAAACCAAAATATCTGGAATGTGGTCAGCAAGTGTGAGAGAAGGTGCAAGTTCAGAGTCCTTTGCTGCAGAGATGAGAATCTGTCCCAAATAACATTTAATAAGTGACTGAAGGGTATCAGGAAGCTCAGAGGCTCTCTAAGGAGGCTGAGAGTCAAGCCCAGCTGTAGACCAGCAGACCACCCACAGGGTGAGGGTTGCTTCAGGGAAAGCATCATCCCCTCCACTGCTGCTGAGCACAAGTATTGCAACTCACGTCTTTGAGACTAATACAGTGTTCCCCAAACGCTACTGCAATCCCCACCAAAGGATAGATTCTACACGGTAGGTACCCACCTCCCCCTACCACTTACTTCCAAATTGAAAGTCTCACAGCACTTTTGATGGACAGAGCCCAGGTCACGCTGACCACAGGAAGGCTGGGAGAGAGTATTCTACCTTCTGACTTGGGGACGCAGGACTCATGGTGTCCCATTGGAAGGGTGTTCAAAAGGCGCCAGCTCATCAAACATGTGATAAATGCCCACCAGATCACAAAGGAAAGCTGAGATTTTTAAATGTGAGTATGATTTGTGTTATATATGATTCTCATACTCTTCCCCCAAATTCTGCATCAAAGAAATTGAAAACTACAAAATGTGTTTGAGCTCCCTAGCATCGCAGATGCAGTGTGAAAGAAGGAGAGTTGCAATGATCAGCGGTCCCAGAATGTGGCTTGATTCACGGCTGCCTCTGAAGGACATTTAATCAGCAGTGCCGCTTCTGCCAGCAGGAGCAGGGCCACTGGCCACTGGGTCGAATCTCATCAGTATCATCAACAGAAAGTGGCACCCATCCCTCAAGAATCAACCCTTCACTTCCCTAGGACTCTGAGATGGAGATCACTACCGCTGAAAATAGCACGGGTTATTAAGAGTTTGGCAGAAAATGAATAATTCTCTCAAATGTCTTTCAAATCTTAAACTCCTATAGTTACAACTGCCGCACTGCTAACAAAGCCAAAATCATTTCTAAAAAAGGACTTGAAAGTGGAGACATTTAAAATTCAACACATAAAGAAAAAGTTTTCTCTTCACAAATTTAAAATGCATTTTGTTTTCAGGCTAACATGTTCAAAACCCATTTTTATTATTTATTTTTTTATTATTATAATTCTTTTTTAGTTACAAACGTGTTCCTTGCAGCACTGTTGTGTTTTTTTTTTCAATTTTTATTTTGTATTGGAGTAGAGTTGATTTACAATATTGTGTTAGTTTCAAGTGCAGAGCAAAGTGATTCAGTTATACATATACATATATGTATTCTTCTTCGGGTTCTTTTCCCATATTGGTTATTACAGAGTATTGAGTAGAGTTCCCTGTGTTGTACAGTAGGTCCTTGTTGATTATTTTTTATATAGTAGTGTGTATGCATAAATCGCAGCCTCCATTTTTTCTTTCTGTGATTAGACAAGGACTTACCAGGTACTTGTTACCAGAAGATGTAATGAAGCAAAACTCTGAACATTTTGGGGCTTCATCCAATGCCTTAGATTAGCAATGAAACTTTTTTCAAAACTCAGTTTTGCATATGATTAGCAAGTAGTTAAGCTCCATTCATCCCACAGAAATGTCTACATATTATAAGCAAAACACTTTGCTGTTTCAAGGCAGTGGGAAGGGTGTCTGGCTGTGTATCCAAATCACCTGGGGAAATGTGATAAAATACTCAGGGTTTTCCTGCAAGATTGTGATTCCTTATCATCTCTCATAGGGTCAGGGACCCAATGCATATAACACATTCATCAGTAATTGAATATGATTGCAATCTGTCCTCCAGGCAGATCTTTTGGTAAAATCACAGGATTTTCATCTCATCAGAGATATATAGGGGAGTGTGTTTACAGAAGTAGTACCCAAACATTCCTTAAAAGCCATTTAAATAGTTACTGAAGGAAGGACATGATGAAAACTTATCTTTCTGAGAGAATCCATGGAAAATCCTCCCATTCCTCTGCTAAAGTCTAAACTCTTCTAAACATCTAAATACTTTGGAAATGTTTCAAACAATCTTTGAATGGGTTATATGATAATAATGACAACAATAATAATAACAAACAGGGCAAAAGAGAAATAAAAGATTATAAACTAACTCAAAAACTAATGAGGTGGTATTCAAAAAATAATATAATGTGTAAATAAAAGCTAGAACTAATTTTTGAAAACCAGAAACACAGACAACTCTCTAGGATACACAATAAAAATGTAAACAAAATTGGAAATGAGAATGGGACTACAACAATACAGAGGACTTTTATAATAAGTTAATAATGTTCATAATTTTAGTTAATAGATATAAAATTCTAAATTTTTTTTTGAAAATGAATCAGTGACCCAAACCACAGCTGTGGGAAACTGAAGTCTAATAATTACAAAGGAAATAGGGCAAGTTATCAATGACTTGCCTCCTTAAAAGAATTGTGGGTTATGTGGTTTTACCCCTAATACAACAAAGCTTCCTCCCCTATAGAATCTATTCCTGAGAATAGAGATCATCAAGGATCCATTATGTAACAAAGATCAATAGAACAGATCAATAAGGTTTATTTAGAAGACAAATATAAAACCAAAACTGGTTAAGGAAAAAAAGAAAAAGTGATAAATAAAATAAGGTATGCACAATGACATTCAATTGTAGAGTAGAGAATTTAAATATCATGAGATTATCCTGAATAATCTCAATGCAATGAATTGGAGATTTTAAAAATTCATAAGGTTGTACAGAAAAATGCAAAATACCAAGGTCAGCTCAAGAAACTGTAGACTATATAGAAATCTAGAACATTAAAGATAATCATAAATGTTAATGACCCCAACAAAACATGATTTAGGTTGAGTACAAATTTATTCAAAGAAGGAAGCAGAAAGTGCAAATAGAATGCTGATATTTAAGAGAAGTTAATAATATAGAAAATATGGCAGTCCATAGAGAACACTGATAAATTTTGAGAAATATCAAATTCAAATTTGTTATCTTACAACTGGGAAAGAATTTTAATAGTTTGTCCATTTGAAGTCAGTAATTCCCCTACGTGCAAACATTCAAGTTGTGAAATTTCAAAGATGCGGACGTGAGTTCACATGTCCAATCACGTAAGGTGTGAGTGAAGTTGCAGCCTGCCCTCCGTCTCCTGTTGCTGACGACCCTTCAGCTCTACCATCTCCCACCTCCTCTCCTCCTCCAGTCAGTAACTCTTCTCGCCTGTTCACTCCATGCCAGCCCCTGTGTGCCAGCTGTTGTGCTGTACTACTGTACTTTTCAAGGTGCTGTACTGTAAGATTAAAAATGTGTTATTTTTGTGTTTGTTATGTGTTTTTTGTGTGAAAAGTGTTATAAACCTATTACAGTACAGTACTACATAGCTGATTGTGTTAGTTGGGTACCTAGGCTAACTTTGTTGGACTTCAAACAAATTGGACTTATGAGCATGCTCTCGGAATAGAACTTGTTTGTATGTAGGGGACTTACTGTATATCCATCTGCTGGGCTGACATAATGAGATAGTAACACGAGTGGTGAAAAGAGAGCAACATACACGGTTCATGGCAATTCATGGAGAGTTTTATATAAAGTAAGAGGAAACACAGAGGAATGGCTTCCCATTTTCTAACAATCTGCGCATCTCTTAGTGACCTAGATTCTACCAGCAAATAAACGTGAAAAATAACCGTAGCACATTTCTGGGGTTTACAGTCATGTTGTGTAAAGAGAACATCAGTTTCCCAGGAGAATCACTCAGCAGGCCTGGTCTTCAGGCTTGTTTGGTCCATAACTGTGTTTGAGTTCCTTAACTTTTAACATCTCCCTTCTGTTTTTATTCTGTATCATTTTAGCAGGTAAAATATGTTATTTAGTCTCTCACGCATACAATAGCTGTTTCAGATACCCAATGAAGGGAAGATGTTTCATCAATTAAAACAGGGTAGTATTTCACCTTTCCTGATTTTTCCTATTTTTACTACCTTTGTTATAGAATGCTATATAAATCTATTGATATACAAACCAATGCGTTGAATTCATATCATTTCCATGAAATTTAAGATCCCTCATTTTCTTTTGCACTTTTATTCCTCTCCTGGTCAACATTTTAGAAATGTCTCCAAAGCATTCCGGTTCAGTATAATTTTGTTAGTATTATTTAACTACTAACTGGTTGCATAGAAAAGAAATTCTAAACTGCTTAGAATGGTCAGGATATTGTTAAATAGAAGAGAATCCATTCTGGTTATTTTTAAAAATAGTAAAATGTCACAGATTCTTTAGAAGGGCTAAAGATATTATAGACACTAAAATGAGTTATCAAGAGTAATTTGCAATGTCAAAGTTTGCTGCCAAGAAAGCAGCCACCTGTGACAGCTATTGAATTAAGAAACTATTGGCTTCAGAACCACTGGATCAGGAAGCTGCTTGCTAAATTTGGAAGCTGGCTTTATACTTGTCTACTCCAGAACAGTAACACTTCTACTGTTTCCCAGCAGCAGAATAGTTCCTCACACCCTGCGTCTCTCCACACATGACTCAGTTCTAAATCCAAGTGTACCTTGGATTCCAGTAGCAGAATCTAAGTGTCAGTGGGAATTCTAGCTACAAGAGGGCCTAAGAAATGCAATTTTAAGCTTTCCAGTCTCTGCAGGAAGAGGGTTTTGGACTTAGGTTGAAGGGGTTTCAAGTGCATATTGAAAAACCCAACCAACAACAATGGCCTCACAAGCAGAGGACAGGCAGAACATCATATGGAGTCACAAATGATTATGCAATAAAAATGAAAGTAGAAATGCTGACAAATGTATTTGTTTATAAAGATGCCATCATTTTTAATCTTTTAAAAGCAGTTTAGTGTTAAACAACCCTCTCTTAAAAGCTTTTACCCAAAACAAATGTTTATTATTTTAATAAAGTTGTTAAAAGTCAATTAACAGTGTCAAAAACTATATCAAATAGAGTAAATGTAAAGGTTTTATATATACATACAAATATATATGCATAAATATAGATAAATTATATATACATATATCATGTATATGTATATATATTTGTATGATACATTTTCTCTTAGATGTCTTTATAAACAATTGAGACTATTGACTATTCTAACAAAAATAAAAATAATAGTTGTGGAATTTTAGCATATACAGTAGTAAAATATATGCCAACATTAACATGGGGCTGTTAGCTGGGAAAGTAAATGGAATTGTATAAAGTTTTTAGATTGTGTTCTCGAGCAATCACTAGAAACTAATACAAAGAGGCATAGCAAAAATACCAACACTAGAGATGAAATACAATATTTTCATTTAAAAAATTTACTGGAGGGCTTCCCGGGTGGCGCAGTGGTTGAGAGTCTGCCTGCCGATGCAGGGGACGCGGGTTCGTGCCCCGGTCCGGGAAGATCCCACATGCCGCGGAGCGGCTGGGCCCGTGAGCCATGGCCTCTGAGCCTGCGCGTCCGGAGCCTGCGCTCCGCAGCGGGAGAGGCCACAACAGTGAGAGGCCCGCGTACCGAAAAAAAAAAAAAAATTACTGGAATAAGGCAGAAATGAAAGAACATTAAAAAATGGAATAATAATAAAACAAAACCATGACGGAGAACTTGAACTTGAGCATATCAAAACTTACATTAAAGACAAATGGACTAACCATTCCATTTAAAAACAGATTATCAAACTGGATCTCCGAAAAGCATGATTCCATTATATGCTATTTGCAAGGATTATTACTTAACTGAAAAGATACAGACATGCTGAAAGTAAGGGTATGGAAAAAGACATACAATGTACATTCTTAGTTTAAGAAAACACATGTATTAATATAAAGCAAAATAAACTTGAAGACAAATAAAGAAGGCATTTCATAATAATAAAAAGATCAATTCATCAAAAATACATAACAATACTAAATATGCACATCCCAAACAGTTTCATTTACATGAAGCAAACGTTGAGAAAACTTCAGAGAGAAATTGAAAAGACTCCATGTTGAAAATAAAATATTTTCATGTATCTCCCTCAGAAGGTGATAGTATACCCAGACAAAATGTACTAAAGATAAAGAAATATTGAATACTATTAACCAAGTTGACATAATTTATAGCTGTAGAATATAACAATGCAAATATGGAGCATAAATATTTCTTTCCAATTTATATAAAATATTTACCAATATTGGACCATAAAACACATTGCAGTAAAATTATTTAAATTAAAACTAAAAGGACCAAAATCAGAGATCCCTAAAAAGCAGACTGGCCCACAGCCTGTTTGGAAAGCATGTGGCTCTTTTCTCTAGAGTGAGAAAAGCAAGAGACAAAAGAGTGCTCACTACATGATTTTATTTATATGAAATTTATATGAAATTTTCAAAGTGACAAAATTATTCTTTACTAAAAATATTCTTTAATAAAATTTTATTTTATTACTTAGAAATAAGTAAAAAATTCTTTAATAGCAAAGTCATTGAAGGGGCACTGGAGAATAGAATTAACTGGGAAGGGGCATCAGGAGACTTCCTGAAGGGGTAGAAATGTTCTTAATCTTGTAATGGGGGTGTTTACGGGATATACATCATTGTCAAATCTCCTAGTACTAACCAGTTGAGATTTGTGCATTGTTTTAAGTTAAATGTATATCAAAAATAATCAGAGAAAGGGCTTCCCCGGTGGCGGGGTGGTTGAGAGTCCGCCTGCCGATGCAGGGGACACGGGTTCGTGCCCCGGTCCGGGAGGATCCCACGTGCCGCGGAGCGGCTGGGCCCGTGAGCCATGGCCGCTGAGCCTGCGCGTCCGGAGCCCGTGCTCCGCAACGGGAGAGACCACAAAGGTGAGAGGCCCGCGTACCGAAACAAACAAACAAAAAAATCAGAGAATTTTAAACATTTCATATGAAGCTTAAATGGGGCAATTTATATCACTCACAATATGTTCAAAATTTTGCATGAGCGACATGAAGACCAATTCATAAAACAAACCTGCACTTTTGGTTTACAGCACATTTTAGTTGTAGTTTTATATATTACATTTAGAATGCTCCCCAAATATTTGCAAGTGAATTCTATTGAAAAGACATGAAAGCTATGAATGTGACTTAGGGTGCCCCCCATAAAGAAAGTTGTATATTATGATAACAAAAATACCTGATGATGCCTTTTAGAAATAAAAAAGAAAACAGTCTCCTATGAGAAATACTCAGTATAAAAGTCATTGTCTTTTTTAAACATAAGCTTACCGGAGGTATTTAAAACAACCATAGTAAAGGGTTATTTATATTTCTGTATATGAATAGCCAGGCAACTTTCTTTTGGTGTGAGAATTTGCATTCTAAGGTATATCACTGAATCTCATTTTTTGGTTGATTTATTACACGCCTTTGAGACTAAATGTTTATAATGAAAATGCTGACACAGTCAGTTCTGGCCGTCAGATGGCTTGCATTATAATTATATAAGAATCTAATGATATTAACTGAAGCTGAGCAGAAAAGGACCACAGATAAACTAGACAAATAGGGAGACTTCATTTCTAATGCAAAAACTACAGCCTTTTTAGTAATATGCCTAGTCTTTCAAAATCCACCTGGGGCAAGAATTTGAAAGTGACAAACTTTCAAAATTCTAGAAATAACCATTGCTTTGCAACACGATACAGATTTAAGATGGGTGTGCTTTTGTATCAGCGTTCACGTGGCCACACTGGGACTGCACTGAAGGACAGGAAGCTTGTTAAATGACAGACCAATGAGTCACTCTTCCGTGGGATAGAAATAGAATGAAATTGACAAACATAATTGGCAAGAAAATTAGTTCAGCAGTAGGTAGCCATTAAAAAAAGGTACTAATTGTCAAATATGCAGAAAAGTAATAGAAACTGAAGTGGGAGTAGTTTTATGGATTCAGAAGAGCTAGGTTCACTAACTTGATGAGAGTGCATATCAGATGAAGTTGGAATTATCTGACGTTCATACTTTTTTTTACCTTTTAATTAAAATAAAAGTCTTTAGAAAATATGACTGATTCATCATGAATCAATTCTAAAATGTAGGTAATTCTTCTTAGCACTAATTAAAAGGAAATTGCTCCTTATTTTTAAAAAAAAGTGTGCAGAGCCTCATAAGAATGATTCTGTTAGGCAATAATATTTCACACATTTTAAGAAAAATATGAAAAATATTATTATACCAAGTAGCTACAGGGAAAGGAATTAAATTAATCATAAGCGATTCTTTTGATTGTTTTGACTTTAAGCCTCTTTATAGTCCCCTACAGCAGTAGTATTTCATTGACCTTGGAAGTGGGAGAAGGCTTGTTCTGGTTTTATAGTTTACTTGCAGGAAAGACTTTCTTTTCCATCAACTCTATTTTTCAAACACAAAGAGTAGTTTGATTGTGTTGAAATGGATGATCTCCTTTGTGGTGTCATGGACATCCTGATTATCTTCCTCTAAATGACTTTTGAGATTTCACAGAGGATAAGAGGTAGGTGAATTTCAGATGTGTTCATTTTTACGTTGCTTCTTCTGTTTCATCCAGTTATACAAATATGCTCAATCTTCATCTAATTTCAAACTACTCAAGTAGAAGCTAAAATATACTAATATAAAATCCATGTGTGTAGTGAATATTTTCCATAAAAATAAATGGTCTGCAATGATACATAATTTTCTTCATCTATGCCTTTGGAAAATCCCAACTTATTGCTCCAATCTAGTAGAAAGCTGGCAATATTGTTGTCTACAAAGTGGAGCTTCAACAACAACAAAAAAAAAAAAAAAAAAAAAAATATTTACTGGGTTTCACATTTAGGTATGTAACGAATATTTAACTAACTAGTGTATACCCCAAATTGTTGAAGGAATAAAGCCTTTGCCACACAATGAGCTCACAGTTTAGTCGTGGAGACAGGAGGACAGATGTCAACCAAACACTTGAGCAGCATGAAAAAGGATGAGGGGTTCCGGCATGCTGGAGGGGCCAGTAAATGCAAATGCTCTTTTGTTTGCTCTTTTTCCTTTCTTTTTTTTCTCTTTATTTTTAGAAGAGAAAGGAATGTCCTGAGGGGATTGAAAGGGAGAGGAAGGTGGGGAAAAGGGATATTCCAAGCAGAGTGAACAGCATGTGTATAAGCAAATAGACACGGAGAGTCTGACACAGGCACCTAGGGGTGACCGATGACTCGGGCAGGGCTGCACCATGGGTACCAGTGCAGTGGTGAGTGGCGAGTTCACCCTGGTGAAGAGGGGCCAATAGGGTCCCGTGCACTACAGTTGAGGCACTGAATTTTATCTTGAGACACACAGGAAGGACTCTTGGTCAGAGATGAGTCAGAGGATAATGGTGCAGCAGGATCTGTACAAAGGGAGTGTTCGAAGTGGTAGATTGAGTGGTCGATAGCAGCAAACCTTACACAGAGGTCACGTGAAAGGAGAACTGAGCTTTTCCCATTTGCAATTAGGTAACTAGTGGACTATCTTCCACAAGTAGAACGTGACCTAGATGCCAGCTGGTAGATTCCACTCTGAGTCAGCCCTAGCGATGTCAGAGAAACGAAACAAGGAGTAATTGACCATAGAGCTCTCTCTCATTCTGTCTCTCCTGTGTACACATACACAACACATACCCACCCCACGCCCCCCCCCCCACACACACTAAATGATACAAAAGTCTTGAGGACGTGGACTATCTTCCACAAGTAGAACGTGACCTAGATGCCAGCTGGTAGATTCCACTCTGAGTCAGCCCTAGCGATGTCAGAGAAACGAAACAAGGAGTAATTGACCATAGAGCTCTCTCTCATTCTGTCTCTCCTGTGTACACATACACAACACATACCCACCCCACGCCCCCCCCCCCCACACTAAATGATACAAAAGTCTTGAGGACGTAGAAGATGGTGGTGTTGCTGTTGTGTACGGGAGGGCAACACAGCACCAGAAACAGAAGAAAATCAGGCATGCTGGAAGGGAGATAGTTAGGGAAAGGTTTCCGGAGTCCCACATTCCTCCAGTCTGTCCTGGGACTCTAGAGCTTAGAATAAAAGAGCATCTGAACCTTCGTCCTGGTCCACTCTTCCCCTGGGTTAGATCATTTCCAAGAAATACAGGACAAACGGGTTCCACCAGAAGCTGTGTGTCTTGAGGGGCCCTTGGGTAGCCCTGGTCCTATTCCTTCAAGTTATCTGGAGCCTCAGGCTTTCACACCTCACCACCTCCACAGAACAACTCGGAAAGCTGTTAGCCTCCGGGATATTCTGCCTACAGGCATCTCTTCACAGGATTTCTCAGACCAGTCAAAGAGTCTCTACAATGTCCCTCCCTCAGTCTCTGCCAAATCGCCTTGCATTATTTTCCCCTTAGTCTCTTTGACTATCTGAAAATCTCCCATGCACTGATTTTTTTTGCTTTTTGACCGTTTGGTTCCCTCTCCCATGCTTCACAGAGTCCAGGCATATAGTAAGAACTCACTGAGTATTTTATTTTACTTTTTTTCAAAACAGATTTTATTTAATTCAGCTAAATACCAAAGCAGTTATTAGTCATCTTCTCCAATATTAGCCATTTTTAAGGAGTTCACTATAAACCCCCGTGGACATATTTTATTGTTTTAAGATTTCAGTCTGATTATCCATTGGTTCAACATTTCTTGGAAGACAGGTTACTGTCTTCTTCACTTGTTCATTAATTTATGCTGCAGTGTCATGAATAGCGACTCCCCTCAGTCCTTTATTTTTATTTTATTTTATTATTATAATTATTTTTTGGCCACGGGTGCAGCTTGAGGGATCTTAGTTCCCTGACCAGGGATTGAACCCAAGGCCTTGGCAGTGAAAGCGCCGAGTCCTAACCGCTGGACCACCAGGGAATTCCTAGAACTCATTATTATTTTAAATGAATGTATAAATTAATGGGATACAAATTCTTTGGAAGACGTTGGGGAGTGAATGACCTGGAAGCATCAGAGGACAGCAATGGGAAGGGCGAGAAGGTGATGGAGCTGGTAATCTTTAATCAAAAGACAAGAGAAGGGCTTCCCTGGTGGCGCAGTGGTTGAGAGACCGCCTGCCGATGCAGGGGACACGGGTTCGTGCCCCGGTCCGGGAAGATCCCACATGCCGCGGAGCGGCTGGGCCCGTGAGCCACAGCAGCGAGAGGCCCGCGTACTGCAAAAAAAAAAAAAAAAAAAGAGCAGAGAATTCTACAGAGGCCTTGAAAATCAACACTAGAACTGACTATCTTAACTCTGAAAATTATCTTAGCAGATGTCAGCCTTAGAAACAGGAGAAGTAGCAATCAGGCAAATAGGTAAAATAACTTTTGTCAAAGAAGGTGAGTACTGGAATATTTACTGGAAATGCAGAATAATGAGGGAGAATCGACAACAGTGAATACGGGGGCTGGTGCTGGAAGTATGGTGGGTAAGAAAGTTTAGAAATGTAAAGGAGAGTCCTGCACAGGTGTGGAGAAGCTTGCATTTTGGTTGTAGCTTAAGGATGACAAGAATCATTCATTCAATATAAAAGAAACACTTACAGAGCACCTAGGAACAACAGATTCAGTTAAAAGTAAAAATTGATATATTTTCAACAGTTATGGCCTTGTCAATCCAGCAGGATGGGGAAGTTATTCCAGTATCAAATTAATAAATATATGAGTACAAACCGAGATAGGCACCAGACCAAATGAGGGGAAAAACACAAAAGTACAAAAAAATATTGTTCTATAGAAGCATAATGAGGAAGATATTTTGACCCCAGAGCTGAAGGGCAAGTAGGAGTTACCTATCACAGGAAAGAAGGCAAACGTCAGAGAAAACGACGTGCTCAGAAATACTGTTGGGATTGTAGACAGAAGTTGGCGTTTTCACTTTCAATAATGGACAGTAGAAATGGTGCCAAGAGAATGAGTAAGTAGAACCCTGTGAGCTAAGACCTCAAAAGTAAGCAACGGCCAGGCCATACAGAGATGTTTTGTTTTGTTTTTAACTACATATAAAATGGTTGGGGTTTTTTTACCCTGCATCGAAGAGTGATTCAAGGGTTTTACAATCAAAGGTGGCAAAGGTGCGTATTTTGAAAACGTGCCCTTGGCGGAAACGTGCCAAAGAATTGGGAGGCGGGCAGGAGGGATGCAGGGGCGTCTGCAGTAGTAGTTGTCCAGGAGGTAGAGGATGGAGCTTGGACCAGGTTACATTGTGTAGAAATATAGAAAGTGGCAGGTTCAAAAAAAATATTTAGGAGAGAGAAAAACACAGGATTGGTGATAGATTTGCACAGGAGAGGTGTGAGGGGGTGGGACAAAGTTATACACCAAAAATAATTCCTGTTTATGGCATGCCTAACCGGATGGCTTGTATTGTGATTACCTGAGGTAGAAAACCACAGTCAAGCACCAGACCCTGGGAGGGAAGGTTATGGTTTTGGTCATGGACATGCCAGGTTTGTCATACCTCTAAAGCACCCATGTGGAGATCCTGCAAGCTTCGCTGAAGTTTTAGGTGGGGAGGGTACACAGGAAGAAGAGAATAGAGAGTTTAGAACACAGCCTTGAGAAATTCCAATATTTGATTACTAGCTTGGATTACCATCAAATTACCAGACATACCACTATTTGATTACTATCAAAGGAGACAAAGCAGCCCTTGGATGGAAGGGAAATCAGAGAATATAGTGTTAGAGATAAAGAGATTTTCAATAGCAATAAGCAGTCAAGATGTCCCATGCCACTGAGAGGTCAGATAAAATAAGTTCTGGAAAATTTTCATTGCTTCCAGCCTCTTAAAAGTACGTCATAAGGAACTGGTAGGATATGGGGACGTCATAAGGAAGTGGATGTCATAAGGAAGTGGGTCGAGGAGGTGGTAGGATATGGGGAATTAGAAACTGCACCCCCTGAGTGATTGGGGGAATTTGGGGGTATGAGGAGGAAACAGAATATAGCTGGAGTGAAAGAACTGTTCAAGATGTGAGAAATCTGAGCATGTTTAAACGTCTGAAAAAAATCCAAATGAGACCTGGAAAGGGAAAACCTGGGCAAGGGGTAGAGAATTATTATTGAGAGGGTGTGAGAGGGGAGAAGGTGAGAGGATTTGCTATGTGTTGAAGGGATGCTTTCCTCATACAGATAAGAGTTTTTACGGCTCATGTAAGGTTTGCTAGCAGGAAGTTAAGGAAGGTTATGTCAAATAAAAAGCCCAGGTCAGCTGCCAAGAATGATCAAGGAGGTGTATGCAGCCCTGGGAACCTCACTGCAGCCTGGTGTCCTGTAAGCTGCTCCTTCTGAAACATGGAGAAGGTCCTCCCCATACCCCACAGCACAACAGTATGGAGGGTCCTTAAAACTAAAAATAGAGTTACCATATGATCCAGCAATCCCACTTCTGGATATATATTGGGAAAAGATGAAAACTCTAATTTGAAAAAATACATGCACCCCAATGTTCATAGCAGCACTATTCACAATAGCAAAGAAATGGAAGCAACCTAAACGTCCACTGACAGATGAATGGATAAAGAAGATGTGGCACAGATATACAATGGAATATTACTCAGCCATAAAAAGGAATGAAATAATGCCATTTATAGCAACATGGGTGGACCTAGAGATTATCATATTAAGTGAAGTAAGTCAGACAGAGAAAGACAAATATCGTATGGTATCACTTATATGTGGAATATAAAATATGACACAAATGAACTTATCTATGAAACAGAAACAGACTCACAGACATAGAGAACAGACTTGTTATTGCCAAGGGGGAGAGCGGGGGAAGGGGAGGGATAAATTAAGATTTGAGGATTAAAAGATACACAGTATTATATATAAAATAGATAACCAACAGGACCTACTGTCTAGTACAGGGAACTATACTCAATATCTTGTAATTACCTATAATGGAAAAGAATCTGAATAAGAATTTGAATCACTTTGTTGTATACCCGAAATATTGTAAACCAATTACAGTTCAATTTTTAAAAATATGATTGACTACTGTGCCTGGTTTGGCTAGGTTATCCCCAGAGTAAAACAAAGAAGTTTTTAGAAATGTAATAAAATGTTCCAAAAGATTTTAAAAGCAATGTTGAGATAGAAAAATAAAGGACAAATTTCACTGATTTGGGAAAAAAGTATGACTAACAGAAGGAAATATCAAAACTTGCATCTGCTTTGGTTCTTTTAAGCAAATGTTAAGCATTTTTCAAATCACAAAGGTGGAATAAACAGCATATGGAGGGATGTGTAGTCCAGGACAGACAATGGGATAGTTGATGAGCACCTGGCTAGTCCAAGGGAATTAAAACTTAATCCCAGATGGAAAACACCTGCAGGTAGAAGGGGAAAACACTTTGTTGTTATTCTTTTCATCCTTTGATAGCTCTCTGAGAAAAGTGAGTTCGGGACAGTCACCCCCTTTCCATGTCCCATTGCCAGCCCCCAGCTGTCCCTCATTCCCTTGTTCCCAGAAAGAACCATGGACTCTCAGGGCCGGCAAAGGTCATGCAGAGCATTTTCATGAATTCTCCTCTTTTACAGATAATGCCACTGACATCCTGAGAGATCAGGAATTTGCTCAAGGACACTAGCTGTTGTGAGTCAGTCACTGAAGAACCCAGATGTCCCAACATTAAACAAAGTACACGTTTAACCACATTTTGGTATTTATTTATGAAATCTGTTCTGATCATGAGAAAGCAAGGTACTCCATCCCCATTCCTCAATTTCTATAACAACTTGAGATAATATAAGTGAGATTACTTCCCCATAAACTGAAGACTGGCAGATGTTGCCCATAGCTAACGTTGATCACAGGTAAACATTTAGATTAGTTTAGTAAACATGTAACAGAAAACAAAATCAAATTTTGTTGTGGTTAATGGAAAGTTTTGCTTCAAGGAATCACTATCATCATTTTGTTTATATAAAATCAGCCAATCTTGACTTCAAAATTATTAAGGATATTAACTACTGTATTAATTTTCTATTTTTGCTACACAGATTGCACAGATTAAGTAGTTTTAAACACCACACGTTGATTTTCTCACACTGTGTAGGTCAGGGTCTGGGTTGTCTCAGTGGGATCCCCTGCTTTGGGTTCACCAGTCTAGAATCAGAGTGTTTTCCAGCTGGGTTCTTATGGAGAGGCTCCACAGGAGAATCCCTTCCCTGGATCCTTCAGGTTGTTGGCAAAACCCAACTCTTGTGGTTGTGGGACTGAGGTCCTAGTTTATTTCTGACTTTCAGTTCAAGGCCCGCCTCAGCTCCTGGAAGACGCTTCTCCCCCATCCTCTCCCACAAGTGAGCCAGCAACAATGTGTCAAATACATAGGCAGAACACTCTTTGACATAAATTGCATCAAGATATTTTTTGGTCCACCTCCTAGAGTAATGAAAATAAAAACAAAAATAAACAAATGGGATGTAATTAAACTTAAAAGCTTTTGCATAGCAATGGAAACCATAAACAAGACCAAAAGACAACCCTCAGAATGGGAGAAAATATTTGCAAATGAAGCAATCGACAAGGGATTAATCTCCAAAATATACAAACAGCTCATGCAGCTCAATATCAAAAAAACAAGAACCCAATAAAAAATGGGCAGAAGCTCTAAATAGACATTTTTTTCCAAAGAAGACATACAGATGGCCAGAAAGCTTGTGAAAACATGCTCAACATCACGAATTATTAGAGAAATGCAAATCAAAACTACAGTGAGGTATCACCTCAGACCAGTCAGAATGGCCATCATCAAAAAACCTACAAACAATAGATGCTGAAGAGGGTGTTGAGAAAAGGGAACCCTCTTACACCGTTGGTGGGAATGTAAGTTGGTGCAGCCACTATAGAGAACAGTATGGAGGTTCCTTAAAAAACTAAAAATAGAGCTACCATATAATCCAGTAAACCCACTCCTGGGCATATATCCGGAGAAAACCATAATTTGAAAAAATACATGCACCCCAATGTTCATAGCAGTACTATTTACAAGAGCTAGGACATGGAAGCAACCTAAATGTCCATCAACAGAGGATGGATAAAGAAGATGTGGTACATATATGCAATGGAATATTACTCAGCCATAAAAAAGAACAAAATAATGTCATTTGCAGCAACATGGATGGACCTAGAGATTGTCATACTGAGTAAAGTCAAACACAGAAAGACAAATAGCATATGATATTGCTCATATGTGGAATCTAAAGAAAAGGGTACAAATGAACTTATTTATGAAACAGAAGTAGAGTCACAGATGTAGAAAACAAACTTACGGTTATCAGGGGATATGGGGGGAGGGATAAATTGGGAGATTGGAATTGACATATACACACTACTGTATATAAAATAGATAACTAATAAGAACCTGTTGTATAGCATAGGGAACTCTACTCAATACTCTGTAATGGCCTATATGGGAAAAGAATCTAGAAAAGGAAAAGAGTTTATATATGTATATGTATAACTGATTTACTTTGCTGTACAATTGAAACTAATGCAACATTGTAAGCCAACTGTACTCCAATAAAATTTTTTTAAAAAAGAAAAAAAAATGGGACTTCCCTGGTGGCCCAGTGAGTAAGACTCTGCACTCCCAATGTAGCGGACCTGGGTTCGATCCCTGATCAGAGAACTAGATCCCACATGTCACAACTAAAGGATCCTGCCTGCCACAACTACAACCCGGTGCAGCCTAAATAAATAAATAAATAAATAAATAAATAAATAAATAAATAAATAATCCCTTTTATGCTTAGAACCCCTCTCTGCTGTATCTCTCCTCTAACTTCTTCTGCCAGCTGAAGAGTGTCCTCTGCTTTTAAAGGCTCGTGTGATTAGATTGAGCCCGTGCCAGTAATCCAGGTTAATTTCCCTGCTTTAAGGTACACAACTTTAATTAAATCTTCAAATTCCCTTTTGCTGTGTAAGTTAATATATTCCCAGGTACCAGGAACTAGGGCACCGACATCTTTGGAGACCACTATTCTGCCAACTATGATTACCTGATTACAGAAAAGAATGTAAGAGCCCTTCCAAAACTCTACTGTTTTGTAAGATCATACATATTGGAGTCTGAAGCCTGGTTCCCAGCCTCTCCAAAACCCAGCCCTATTCTCTGCCTCTTCAGTTCTTACTTGTGGACTTTTGCCAGTTCTAGAGATTCGTCACAAGAAGACTGTGGAAACACACTGTGACTCTCCTCACACCTAAGTTTGGATAAAATAGTGAACCATCACACTGCTGTAATGTGAAACTAAAACTCAGTAAGGATTGGCTACTGACACCTGGTCGGAGTTTGGAGAAGTCTAGTAAAGCATCACAGAGCTTGGACTGCTCCTGGGCAGGTGTGGTGAAGAGGAACTAGGTGTTCAAGAGACACCCCTCACATATGCACACAGCCCAAAACTGGGCACCAAAGTGGTAGGGAGAATAATCCAGTTCAAGCTCATCTCAATAGGCTTGACCACTGAACAGAAACCAAATTAAATTCCTCAAGAATGAATATGTATACAGAATGCCACTCTAATAACACAAGATGTGGTAGATATGACATGATAACAAAACTTGTGAAACTCTTCAGAGAATTCTAGTTAGCTCCACATTTTAACCTTAAAAATCCTTCAAAAATGGTCTCCCATAAAAACCTGTAATGGCTCCTCAGTAATATATTTCTCTTTAAATGAAACTGGAAGAGAGAGAGAGAGAGAGAGAGAGAGAGAGAGAGAGAGGGAGAAACATGTTACATTATAGGTCCAGAGGGGATAGGGTTAATGAACTCAGAGAATTTGCTTTTCTAAGAGGTTTATTATATGCCTAATAGTAATTGGAGAGAATTGAATGGAGAGCTGTTCCTCACACCCTCTCTAATTACCACTACTTGAAGCAAATTAGAATGAATCCAACTGTTTCTTACCTTGTCAAAGGCAATATGGAAGACAAGAATAATTAATTTTCAAGTGGAATAGATTTCTACAGCTTTCATGGGGTTGAATGAAAATTATATCCAAAAATATGTGCTGCAATTTTTCTATCAAAAATGCCATTTTTCTTGACATTTCAGAGGTCAAATATATACATATATAATTTTATATTATTTTCTTTGCTTCTGTATACTACAAATATGAATGAAAAATCAATATGTAAACACACTCAATAATCTATAGTTAAAAAGCTTCCTTTTAGGTAACATTTTCCATGGCAGGTATGACCTGCTTAAAAAAAAATACATGCTCACTATAGAAAAATCCATATTTATAAAAATGCATTAAATGGTGATTGTTTAGATTATTAGACTTTTTTTCTTTAGCTTTACGAAGTGATGCTCAAGAAAATATTGCTACATAATCAGCTTCTCCAATGATTGTAAAGTATGATTTGGCTTACTTAAATTTATTCCATTTTAAGGCAAGAATCTACTTTTTAAGATGATGTATATCTCTTTGGACTCACTGTTCAAGGACTGTATTTTCAAATAATGGAAAATATGGGACTAATTGCATTTAGAAATGTGTGTTCATATTTAACTCCAGAAGTACTTGAAAAATCATTCAAAATTTGGAGTGTTTTCCTAGAAATGTACCTCAGAACACTGACAAACTATGCCTTTACTGATATTTGGTCGAGTCTCTTGCTTATTTCTCCCTGATGGCTGTGCAAAAGTTTTGCTGTTTTCCTTAAATCGCCAACCTCCCTGGCCCTACCCTGTAGAGTTTTCCTCATTCCTATGCATTCTTCTTTCTCTTGAGTTTCCGAAGAAGTGTCCCTCTTCCTAAATATTCATTAAGCTTCCCTCATTCTCTTAATTCTAAACATTGTTCAGCAGTGAAAGGGCAGGGAAAGAAAAAGTGAGGCAAATCCGCATCTAATTCCTATCCATACTATTGATTAGTTGCTTGAACATGGGTAATTTATTTAAGGATTTTAAATATCCAGCTTCTCATTAGTTACTGGGAATAATAACACCTTGCAGAGTTTCTGTAAAGGAAAATAGTAACATCTATATTTGCCGCCACATGGTAGCCCCTGAATAAATACAGTTATGCCTCAGTTAGTCTTCAACTACGTCCAGACTTTTGTATAAATTGTTCATTTTTTCTCCTGTACAGTGAATCTCTCTCCCCTGCTCTCTCTCTCTCTCTTCAAACCCAAATCCCCTTAATGTGTAAACATCCCCCTCCCAGTCTTAAATAATAAGAGCCGGCTGTCCCTGGATCTTGAAACATCACTTTGTCCACCGTCAATTTTCTCTTTGCCTTCACACCCAGGTCTACACATTTGGACAACATTGATTCATCTCCTGACAAATATTTGAATTCTACATGATTCTGAATTCAGTCCTCACTCAGTACACATTCACGAGTTCCAATAACATGTCTAAAAATGGTTTCCACACCTGTATTATTTTATTAGAAACCCTTATTGATTATATAAAAATATAAATTCTCGGTTCTTGACCCAGATCTACCGAATTACAATATCTGGTGAAAGGATTCTGGGATCTTTATATTTTTAAAAACTACTCAGATGATTCTGGTAATGGCACAAGTTTGGGACCAACTGACCTAGGTATATCAATAATTCCCAAAGCCTTCTTTTCATTAGTTTCCTGTCCTGAATTCCAAATCTATCTCTTCAATGGCCCTCTAGATCAGTATTTGTAGCTCATAGAGTTGATAGTAAAGCTTCCTTAAGACTTTAAAACAAGGGAAAGAGGACTGACCTCCGAGAGCTAAATTAGTTGCATTGTTTTACACTGGGACAAGACTTGCTATTTCCTGGAACAGAAAAATAGGTACTTGAAAGATCACTACCACCTAATTTAATGATATTTAAAAGAAAGATGAAGAAGGGAATATTGAGGGACTTCCCTGGTGGCGCAGTGGTTAAGAATCCGCCTGCCAATGCAGGGGACAGGGGTTGCGAGCCCTGGTCCAGGAAGATCTCACATGCTGAGGAGCAACTAAGTCCGTGCGCCACAACTACTGAGCCTGCACTCTAGAGCCCGCGAGCCACAACTCCTGAAGCCCATGCGCCTAGAGCCTGTGCTCCGCAACAAGAGAAGCCACCGCAATGAGAAGCCCGTGCACCGCAAAATTATCTTCAGGTTTTAATGAGTTGTTAACTGCACTACACCTATCCTTACATCATTTTCTTGCTTCTTGCCTTCCACCAAAGACAAATTATCCACCTCTGTTATTAATGTCCCCTCTATACACATATATGACCATGATCCACCTGTTGTCTCCCCTCTTGTGTACTTTAAACTTTTAAACTTTCCCTCCTTCCCCTTCATTCTGATGTCTTCCTAAGAATTAACATGCCATGTTCTTCTGATCTCAAAAAAAAAAAAAAAAAAAGCAAATAAAATCAACAATTATAACAACTTGCCTGCCTCCCTGGTGACAGTGCTGGGGTTCCATCCTTCATGGCTAGCTTTTCCCAGGTGATCCTTCTTCACTTCTCAATCAACCATAATAAGGAAGATGTTACCACCAGCTCAAAAAAAAAAACACCTTCTCTGAAGACACCTACACCTCACAATCATCAAATCTGAAGTCTATTAGTAAGTCCTTAACTTTATGGAAAATGTCAGAGAGGGCTAGTAGTGAAAAGATTAAACCCTTTCAAGTCAGAGAACTTAGGTGAAAATTCTGGTTCTGCCCCTCATTAGGTATACAGCTTTGAGAAAGTGACTTACATTTCTGAGCTTGCTTTCTTCATAGGTTGTTGTAGAGGTATGACACTTGAATAGTGGCACCCGACACCAAATGCTATTGTGCTGAACTCCTTTCTATATATGCACTCATAAATGCATCATACCATGTGCCAAAACCTGCTACATGTATTGGGACATAAAATGGATTGTCTTTCTTTTGCCTTCTCTTGACTTTTCTCTAGTCTCTAATTCAGTATTGAAATATCCTTGTGTTATGGCTCTGTGTGTCTTTTCTTCTCACTCGTTATACAGGACTTCATTATTTCACTCAGAAATTACTTATTCCACGTTCATCAGGTACCAGGAATTATTCTGCCTGCTGGAAATAGTGGTAAACAAGAGAGACAAGGTCCTTTATCTCACAGCTATTACCTGTTAGTGTGAGGAGAGAGTAAATAAATAAGTAAATAAATAAATATGATGACTTCATAGTATAAATGCTGTGAAGTAAATAAAGCGACACACAATTATGTTACAGTAACTAGAGCTGACTAGTTACTCTATCAGCAAAGGCCACACTGAGCTGATACTTTGATGGTAAGTAGTTGCTGACCAAGGAAATAATGGGAGGCAAAGCATTCCAGGTGAAGGGATCAGCCGGTACAAAGGCCTAAGGAATCAGTGAACTTGACATGTTGAGAAACAGAGAAAGCTAAAGAAGCTGCAGCTGGTAGATAAAGGAAGGAGAGGGGTCGGTGAACTATGTAAAGATGGGAGCTCATTCTGAGTATGTAATGGGAAGCTGAAGGAGGTTGAAATTTTAGTCCATGTAAAGGTCCATGGTTAGATTTGTTTTGACAGTAATACACTGCCTGCTTCCTGAAGAATAGAATGTATACAGGCAAGAATAAGAGCTAGATGTCCAGGTAGGAGGACATGATGATAGTTCATTAAGAACTGATGTTTCTCGCTAATTATTAGAGAAATGCAAAGTTACAGTGAGGTACCACCTCACACTGGTCAGAATGGCTGTCATCAAAAAGTCTACAAATAACAAATGCTGGAGAGGGTGTGGAGAAAAGGGTACTCTCAAGGAAGGAGAGGGGTCGGTGAACTATGTAAAGATGGGAGCTCATTCTGAGTATGTAATGGGAAGCTGAAGGAGGTTGAAATTTTAGTCCATGTAAAGGTCCATGGTTAGATTTGTTTTGACAGTAATACAATGCCTGCTTCCTGAAGAATAGAATGTATACAGGCAAGAATAAGAGCTAGACGTCCAGGTAGGAGGATATGATGATAGTTCATTAAGAACTGATGTTTCTCTCTAATTATTAGAGAAATGCAAAATTACAGTGAGGTACCACCTCACACTGGTCAGAATGGCTATCATCAAAAAGTCTACAAATAACAAATGCTGGAGAGGGTGTGGAGAAAAGGGTACTCTCCTACACTGTAGGTGGGAATGTAAATTTGTACAGCCACTATGGAGAACAGTATGGAAGTTCCTTAAAAAACTAAAAATAGAGTTACCATATGATTCAGTAATCCCACTCCTGGGCATATATCTGGAGAAAACTCTAATTCAAAACGATACGTGCATCTCAATGTTCATTGCAGCACTATTTACAATAGCCAAGACATGGACGCCACCTAAATGTTCATCGACAGAGGAATGGATAAAGAAGATGTGATACATGTATATAATGGAATATTACTCAGCCATACAAAAGAATGAAATAATGCCGTTTGAAGCAACATGAGTGGACCTAGAGATTATCATGCTAAGTGAAGTAAGTCAGACAAAGACAAGTATCCTGTGATATCATTATATGTGGAATCTAAAACATGATACAAATGAACTTATCTACAAATCAGAAATAGACAGACACAGAGACCAAACTTATGGCTACTAAATGGGAAAGGGGGAGATATAAATGAGGAGTTTGGGATTAGCAGATGCACACTACTGTATATAAAATAGATAAAAAAGAAGGACCCACTGTATAGCACAGGGAAACTATATTCAATATCTTGTGATAAACCATAATGGAAAAGGATATGAAAAAGAATATATATACAAGTGTAACTGAATTGCTTTGCTGTACAGTGGAAATCAACACAACATTGTAAATCAACTAAACTTCAATAAAATAAATTTTTAGAAAAAGAAAAAAGAACTGATGTTTCTTGGAATTTGGATGTATCAGCGAGGATGTAGAAAAATGAACAGGTACTGAAGCTATTTTTGAACAGAGCTGAAATGTCTTGCTCAAAAATTGGATACAGCGGGTTAAGAAATGGAAGCAATCAAGGAGGAGCCCCAGGTTTTGAGTCTGAGCACCTGGGGAAATGCTGTTTCCTGGAGGGATATGGTGAGTGTTAGTCATCAGGAATTTTATTTTCCATATTAAATGGGAAGTGCATATTATACATCCAGTTAGAATGTCAAATAGGCAGCAAACTTGTGAGTTTAAAGATCAGTGGAGTTATCAGGATGGAGGTAACCTGTGAAGCCATGAGGTAGCTAAGATCACAGATTGGAAAGTGTGGGGAGAAGAGTGAGAATAAGCCTGGGGTGCTCCAACCCTTCTCAGAGCCAGCCAAGAAGACCGAGGTGTACTCATCAATGTTGTAAGAGGTCAGCTCTTTCAACGTTCAGATCCATCCCAACCTCAACTAGGCAAAATTAATCGCATCTTCCTCTGAACCAAACCTGGTCACCCTGAATAATGTCCTCCATGACAAATCACATTCAGTATCTTTCCTACCCTGATCAATTTTGCCTTTCACACAACTGAATATATGTTGTTCCTCTCTCTCTCCATGTTTGTGTGCAGAGGGGGATATGTTTCTGTCTCTCCATCTCTCTGTCTCTCCCTCTGCTTTGGTCCCCACCCTCCTAAGGCATCACATGGGTCAACCTTCTAAGTGGTGACTGTCTCTGGTCTTCCCCTTCAATCTCTGTCACATCTGCTGTCATAATGGTGTTTGAAATGTAAATTAGCCTTTAGCCTTCCTTTTTCAGAAGACTTTGATGAGCCAATTGCCTTTCGAATTTGAAAGTTCAAACTCTCTTGCTTAGCTTTATGATCTTCTGTAACTTGAAGAATGACCCTCTTTTCCCAAAGCATCTTATTGCATACATTTAGATCAATAAAGCTCAAACTTATATGTCCTTTTCCATGTTTTTTTCCTCTTCTAGAGCTTCATCGTTAGCATGGTAGTTACTAGCCTCACGTTGCTATATAAATTACATTAATTAGAGTTAAAATTTTAGTTTTTCAGTCACACTAGCCACAATTAAAATGTTTATTAGCCTCATGTGTAAATGTAGAACATTTTCATCATCACAGACACTGTTCTATGGGATAGTAACGATCTAGTGCAAATTTTGGCCATTTTCCACTAAATAATTTTCTACAAAATGAAGGTATTGATAAAGTGTCACTAGAAACAATACTTTAAAAATTTCCCCCCTCAGTCTCAGAAAGACTAAATCAGATGCCTCTCCTCAGTGTTACTATAACACAGACATATATCTATTTTTACAGCATTTAAATTACCAGCTGAAATAACTTACTAAATAAATAACTTAAGTAAATTAACTTACTAGCTTACAAATTATAACTACTTTATTTTCTGTGTTTACTTCATAAAAATAAACTATGATGTATGTGTAGACGCTGAGGTGATTTCATTAATCACATTAAACACAAGGCCCATATCTCTTCCCATCGTTAGAAAAATGGAAAGGTATTGCTATGATTGACATAGACTAATCATAATCTGTCCTCTGGGATGAGCCATATTACTCTGCAAACAAAATCAGAGCTCTGAAGCAAGGAAGAACAGAGAATGACTTTATGCAGATAACCAAGATGCTTGCCATCATCATAAAAATCCAGAAGAAAGCCATGGTAGTTACTAAAGCTGATATGCAATTATAGATATAGGCACTTTAAGAAATGATTGTGGTTATTGAAATGAAAAAAGAAACAAAATATTCTATTTTTTCTCTTGTATCATTGAAGTACTTCTTAGCCTTTCTCCAATGTACTTTATGACTTCATAATAAAATTTTACCGCTATAAAATGTCACTCTTTGTATCTGGTAATAGTTATTTTCTTGCACTCGATTTTATCTGATATTACTAAAGCTACTCCGGTTGTTTTATTACTAGGGTACATGTTATATATCTTTTCCATCCTTTTATTTTTAATCAGAATGTCTTTATATGTAATGTTTTCCAGCTTTATTGTGGTATGATTGACAAAGGAAAATTGTATATATTTAACATGTACAAGGTGATGTTTTGGTACACATATTAAATGTGAGACTATTATCACAATCAACTTAATTAGCATATTCATCACCTCACATAGTTACCTTTGTTTGTGTTTCTGGTGAGAACATATTACATCTACTCTCTTATAAAACTTCAAGTGTACAATAAATTGCTGTTGACTATAGCCATCATCTGTACACTAGATCAACAGAACAATTTGTCTTATAACAGAAAGTTTACACTCTTTGGCCAATATCTCCCCATTTCTCCCATGGTTCAGCTCCTGATAACACCATTCTACTCTTCTCATTATTATAAGTTCAATTCTTTTAGATTCCAAATACAACAAAAATCATACAGTACTTCTGTTTCTGGCTTATTTCACCTAGCACAATTTCTTCCAGGTTCAACTCTGTTGTGGTAAGTGGCAAAATTCCCTTCTTTTGTATGGCTGAATAGTATTCCATTCTACACATACACCACATTTTCTTTATTCATTCGTGATAACTATTTAGGTTGTTTCCATAGATTGGATATTGTAAATAATGCTGCAATAAACATGGGAGTGCAGATATCTCTTTAAGATCCAGATTTCACTTCTTTCATTTCATTTCAGATGTGAGATTGTAGGAAAACATAATTGTTTCATTTTTAACTATTTGAGGAACCTCCACACTGTTTTCCATAATGGCTGCACCAACTTACCAATTAACATCAAACATGTAAGCGTTCCATTTTTTCCATATCCTTGTTACAGTTTGACTTTAGGCTAAAAACCATCATAACAGGTATGAGGTGATATCTCATTATGGTTTTGATTTGCATTCCCCTGATGATTAGTGATGCTGAGCACCTTTTCATGTACCTGTTGGTCATTTGCATGTCTTCTTTGGAAAAATGTGCACTTGCGTTCTTTACCCATGTTTTAATGAAGTTATTATGCATTGTGCTATTGAGTTGTATGAGTTTATGTATTTTGGAGAGTAGTCCCTAACCAGACATATAATTTTCAAATTGCCTCACATTCTGTAGTTTGTCTTTGCATTTGGTTGATGATTTCTTTTGCAGAAACCTTTTGCTTTGATGTAGTCCCAATTGTTTATTTTTGTTTTTGTTGCTTTTGCTTGTGTTGTCAAATCAAAAACAAAGAAATCACCAAGACCAATGTCAAGGAGGTTTTTTTCTCCTATGTTTTCTTCTAGGAGTTTTATGGGTTCAGGTTTTATATTCAAGTCCTTAATACATTTTGAGTTGATTTTTGTGTATGCTCTAAGACAGTAGTACAGTTTTACTCTTTTGCACGTGGCTGTCCAGTTTTCCCAACACTATTTACTGAAGAGTATGTCCTTTCCCCATTATATATTCTTGACTCCTTCATTGTAAATTAACTGACCATATATATGTATGTGTCCTTTTCTGGGCTGTCTATTCTGTTCCATTGACCTATGTGTCTGTTTTTATGCCAGTACCATACTATTTTGATTACTATTGCTTTGTAATATAAATTGAAATCAGAGAGCATGTTGCCTCCAGCTTTCTGCTTTTTGTTCAGAATTACTTTAGCTTTTCAGATCTTTTGTGGTTCTATATGAATTTTAGGATTGTTTGTTCTATTTCTGTGAAAACTGTCACCGGAATTTTCATAGGGATTGCATTGAATTTGTAGATTACTTTCAGTAGTATAAACATTTTAATAATACGAGTTCTTCCAATTCATAAACATGGTCTATCTTTCCATTTATTTTTGTCTTCAATCTCTTTCATCAGTATTTTATAGTTGTCCATGTACAGATCTTTCACCTCCTTGGTTAAATGTATTCCTAGATATGTTATTATTTTTGAAGCAATTCCCTTTACTTTTGATTTCCAGCTATTTGATTTTGATGTACATGAGTGCTCTTTTTTCTTCAATCCTGTTCAGGAGATATTGAAAATATTTTTCATTTAGTTTGGAGACATTTTGGAAATCATATCTTCACATAATTTTTGTTTCTCAACTTCCCTCTCCTCTCCTTCTGGGACTCCAGTTACTTAATGGTGGACCACTACTTGACATTGTTCCACAAGTTACTGAAGTTTTTCTTTTTTTTTTTTCACTCAGTTTTGCAATTTCAGTAGTGTCTATTGATCAGTCTTCAAGTTACCTGATCTTTTCTTCTTCAATGTCCAAACTTCTGTTAAGCCTACCTAGTAATTTTTGAACTCATACATTGCTTGTAGTTTTAAAATTTGCATTTAGTTCTTTGTTATTATGTCTATATGTCTAATGGCATCCCCCAATTCTTTGTCCATTATGTACATGATTTCCTTTAAATTATTGAAATTGTTATAATAGCTATTTCAACATCTTTGTCATCTCTGTGTTTGTTTCTATCAACTGTATTTTTTTTTAGTTATAGATCACATTTTCTTGCTTCTTTGTATGTCTGTTATTTTTCATCATATGATTGACTTGTAGATGCTACTTTGTTGAGAGTCTGTTTCTCCTATTAGAGAATGTTGAGTTTTATTCTAGCAGTTGATGTATTTACTGATGACTTTTTAATGGTTTATATGAAAACTGAAAAAATTGAACATGTATTATTTAATCATATAGAGAAATCAGGATTGAAGGATAATTCTGTTGAAGAACTCAACAAAAGGTGTGATTGATTTTCATTTTTACTAAAATGGTTGTCTATGATGTGATATAAATTGCCTTTTATCTCTTGAAAATAAGGCATTTATTTTGTTTTTTAGTGAAATCATACAGGAAAGGACTATCTACATTAGTTAATTAACTGTAACGTGATTTATCTAGTGAGAAATATACACAAACTATTTATAACTTTTTTGTCAAAATAAAATTGTCTTATAGATAATTTTAAAACAAACGGGCTTTTGTTTTAAGCTTTGTAAGGGCAAGTCTAAAGTAACACTTACCCTAAGACTGAAGTAGCCTACTCACAAAATACGGTCTTTCTAGAGTCTCATTTGAATATTTGAAATGTTCCCCAAGATCTCTCCATTCTGGCTTCCCAGCATGGTTTGTCTTATGAACTCTTTATTCAGCTCAGAGCCCTCTGAAGAGTTCTTGTGGGCTTTTTATTTTTGTTTTCTTCCTTCCAGGCCTCATGGAGTCTCACTCTCCGCATATAAAGCTTAGTATTTGGCCAAAGACTCAAGGAAACACCTTTGCAGACTCCAGGATTTTTCTTGCAGAGCTAACTCAACTTTAGTACCTTGTCCCATAAACACAGACACCTCAGCAGCCCTGACATCTGATCTCTGCTTCCTCTTCCCAGAAAGTCTGCTGCTCTCTGTTCCAGTTCCACTTCCTTGTGTCAAACTTTGAAAAGTGCTCCAGGCAAAAAGCTGGGGTGACTGTGGAGCACATACCTTTTATATTTTCCTTCTCTGAAGAATCATATCCTTATGCTATGATCAGTATACCAGTCAGTTTCTAATGCTTAAAAGAAGGTGCTTCATAAATGTTATCAAGTTTTACAGTTGCTGACTGTGGAAGCGTAACTATAATACTTTCCTTGGTGATAGCTAGCCCAACACACTTTTCCAAAGCACTTATAAATCATACAATTCCTTCGTCTCACATTTAGCAGTTTGTCCCAGACCTGTCACCCCACTTGAGTGAAAAAGATTCTGCTTTCCACTGTAATCTTTCAGCTCTAATCCCCATGGCCCCTCCCTCCCCAAAGTGGCCTCTTTTGCCTCATTTACACTCTGCTACCTCTCCTGGTCCACAGAATAAGGGTTTTGCTCAGCGCTCTGCCTTGGCAAGCCCCGCAAACAGTGGGCATGATGACGAACTCTAACTTATAATTATTCCGAAGGAAAACGGTTTGCCCCTGAGATAACGGGGGGATAATGCCTTTCTGGAACTTACATAATGTATTACTCCTTGATCTTACCTGCAATTCTACTTAGCCTGCCTTTGGTTACATGTTTATTTGTGACTGTAATGTAGTTGCCCTGCAGGACTGACAGGGAGAAGGAAAGGGAAAAATTGGAAAAGGAAAAGCCACCTTTATAAAAGAGTCCTAAGACCAGTTATTCTGTTGCCTTCATATTTCTTTTTTAACACCCAATGGTGCAACCTATATTTCTTCTGCTTTTCTACCTATAATTCATATTCCAGTGGGTGACTGGATGGGTGAAAGTGGCTTCGATGTATTTCTTCCCTGCTCGCTGTATCACTATATATTTATTTAGCTACTTGTTGAAGTTTTTAGTTACACTTTCAAAACGTGCAACAGAAATTCTGACTGGATGGAAATAGCTGGAAGGATATTAGAAAATATGATCAAAGTAAATTCTTTTAAGTAAAGGATTTTTTTCAGTTGTAGGGGCTAGGAATTTAAACCATGAAGATCTGAGATCTAACACATTAAGTTACTGGTAGTCTCATATTTCGAAGTGTCAATTAAATAATAATGCATAACCATTGTAGTCAACTAGTATATCTATGTTTGTTGTTTATTACATATTCATCATATGATATATAAGAAATCCTCAGTTACTGCATTTTCTTTTACTCTATTTTCTTTACATTGTAAACATCTTAGCTCTTCATTTTGTTCTATCCCTCATTCTTGGTACCAACCAATCACACTCACCTATTTAATTCTTGGAATACACATCACACTATGCATCTTGCTTTTCTCTCTGCTTAGAAATCTTTTCCCATATTTCCCATAGTAATTTCCTAGTCATCTTCCAAGTGTCAATTTGTAGAATTATTTCCTGATTTCCCAACCAAGAATAAGGTCTATTTTTAGTTGCTATATACTCTCATAGGACCCTATCCTGAGTTTCCTATACTTCTTCACTGTTCATCCTTTTAAATATATTGAAAACTCTTTAAAGGCAAAAACTGTATTTATCTCATTTGCTTCCATAGAACCCAGGATCTACCACATTGTCTTTCATGTAGCAGGTTGTCAATAAATTGGTGAATAAATGAATGGGTTTTAGGATTCCTTTGAAATAGTAATTCCATAATTTCTTAAAAGAGTCACTCTTTTATGAGCAACTGTATACACACATACAAAGGAAACCCTTTTCTGTGGGCTGTAAGATGCCCTGTGTGGAACCAGAAGGTATAGACCTGCTCATCTGTGATTGGCCCACGATAATATTTAGGACATGGAAAGGGCATCAGAATGTAACCAAGCAACTCACTAAAATGTGAGAAATTTATTTAATCACCCATATCCTTGTTCATTAAATGCTAGAAACAAATTAGGCTTTTCCCCTATGCATTTGTTTAATCTATTGTTTGGATTGATTAGAAAATTGAGCAAGAGTTGTTAAGCCCAGTGCAAGAATATATTTAATTAGAACCAAACCAGAGATAGTGGCCTCCAAGGTGATAGATTTTCAATTTAATATAATGAACATTTATTCTCTGATGCTTATTCGGGTCTTTACTTATATAAGTAAAACTCTGACATAACTACAGGCATTACGCCCTGCCCATGTTTCCCAATATATATTCATATCACACTGGGAATTCTCCAGGAACCAGACCTTGGTTAATATTTCCATGCTACCACATGTAAGGCAATTATAGGGGCTAACAGAAGTTTAAAAAAATTTAAATAGATCTTGATTCATAATTTTGATGATTATGCTGCACGTCTTGGTAGATCTCAATGTGATTTTCACCATGGTATATTTCCACTTTTGCACTTTAAGTCTGACTTAAACTCCTTGACCTTTACTCATTTTCCTTCTCCTTGACCTTTATTCATTTTCCTTCTCCAAGACTGTGCCCTGAGTCTAAGACAAAAAGCAGTGTGGTCCACCCAGATTCCCAGGAACGCCCCCAGTAAGATTCAGATAGTTATGCTTTTCAAGAATGTCAGTCCTTTTTTCTCCATGACATTTCGTTAAAAAATAGTGATACTTTTTATTTGTTGATTATTCACTGAAAGTGAGATGATGTGGATTAAATATTTCCTGGATATACCTGAGAAATATTTACTGATATTTAGGAGAAAATGGGCCAGTCAAATATTACAGTTTTCACATGTTAGAAGAAAACAAAATACATACTTTTTTTGGTATAGAACACATTAAAGAATAGTTGTGTGCTTGAAATGAATCACCCAACACAATTTTTTCTCTTGTACTAAAAAATTAATTAGAGATGTCTTTTTTAATTGAAATAAAATAAATCCAAATGCTACTCAAGCAAATATATTTATACTTGATCCTAACACATTTACAAGATGCTGCAAGTAATTGGCATCTGGAAACTTTTTATTATATTGAGTCCTGTAACACAGCATAAAATTTCTTCTAATGTTTAAGTAGATCATACAAGGTAAGATTGTCTAAATTATATAGTTTAGTGACTGTCATCCAAACATATCAACCTGTTTCTCACTAAGAACATAATCTGCCTTCTTATCATGATTAAGAAGAAGAAATGTTTCCAATGAAATATTTTGCCAAGTAGCTTAGTTCAAAATATTATAACTATTCATGTGGAAAATTAGAAACTACAGTACTGGTGATTCTTTTTACATTAACTTTTAGACAGCCAGTGTATACCCAGCCCTTAGTGAAATCAAGGTGCAATTGATCCAAGTAAAATAATGTTGATCCAAAGACATGCTGGCAACAATATGTGCATTAACTGCAAATGCTGAGCATCACAAAACAGCATGGTCTTTCATTCAAAAGCACAGCTCTTTGACCAGTTAAAGAATTAAGCATCAGAGAAATGTTATGTGGTCCCGGGACTTATGTAATGTAGTAGAAGCTCCAGTGCTTTTTTAAATCATATCTTACATGTAGAATAAGCTTGGACAAGTCACCTAATACTAGTTAATTTCTCAAGCTTCATTACTGGAACATAGCTGTAAAATGGGAAAGCTTTTGAAACTATACATTGTGCAGAAGAAGCAGGTGTTAAGTCTGGTCACGACTGTTGGAAATGAATGCTAAGGCTACGCAAAATAAAACAACCATACGATTTTCATCGATAACAGAAATATCACCTTTTTTTAACAAAAGCATCCAAAATCATGAAAATTATGCCCAATAATAAGAGACAGACAGGAAAAATGGGAGAAATTGAGGCCATGTCGAGTATTCAGCACACATAACATAGAGATAAACGGGTCCCGTTTCATTTAATGAGTATATATTGTGCACTTATAAATGTCCTTGTATAAGTGCTGTGAGGAATAGAAAAGTGCATGATATAAAGTCCCCCTGTGCAAAGAGCATGAGAGCACACAGCAAGAACTATATGTATCCAGCTACAGCCTTGCAATCAGGAAAAGGTTAAGGAAATTTTTTCCTCTTCTTTCCGAAATATCACTATTTTATAACCAAAAGAACAATGCAACTTTTCCAATGAGATAATTGTAGCTCTAAGTTGCTTTTTTTGTTACTGCTTTTATTCTGGTTATTACTTTTTTTATTAATTTTTATTGGAGTATAGTTGTTTTACAATGTCGTGTTAGTTTCTGCTGCACAGCAAAGTGAATCAGCTATATGTATACATATATCCCCTTCTTTTTGGATTTCCTTCCCATTTAGGCCACCACTGAAAAAATGCTCAACATCACTAATTATTAGAGAAACGTGAATCAAAACTACAAGGAGGTATCACCTCACACTGGTCGGAATGGCCATCATCAAAAAAATCTACAAACAATAAATGCTGGAGAGGGTGTGGAGAGAAGGAAACCCTCCTACACAGTTGGTGGGGTTGTAAATTGATACAGCCACTATGGAGAACAGTATGGAGGTTCCTTAAAAAAAATCTAAGTTACTTTTTATTCATCTATATTGGTCTAATTCTTGTACTGACTCAAAACATTTAAAAATATTTAAAAATATAATTACAGTATGTCATGGGTCAGAAGAAAAGCATACCTACAGAGTGTCATGGAGAAAGTTCAGTACTTGGAGAGGTAAGATCTTCTTTCAAATCCAGTTCTATTACTGGTTTGATGACTGGGCAGCTTATACAAGATCTTGTTTTCCTGTATTTACAGGTATGATATATCAAAACAATGCACCTAACCCACATCTTATGGCTAAGAGAAATCAGTGAGAAAATATCTATAAATAGCAAACCACTCTTTAAACTTACATTGCCACTATTATCACCTCATACCATTACTAAAGGTAACATGGTCCAGCTATGCCTAAACTAAGAATTCATTCTCACTCTAGGGACTGCTTTTATTATAGCCAACATATGGAACATGGGCATCAGTGATTGTCCCCTCCAGGAGGACAAATATGGTTCAAGAAAGGCATATGTGAGGATGGTAACAGGAAAGGGATAGGATAGAAAAGTTATTAATATTTTTCATCTGAAATTATCATAGCATAAGAAATTACCAGTCCTTATTTGTTGGTGACTCTAGGAGTTGGTGGGTTTGTGCGTGACTCTTTCCGGAGAGGTGTCACTTCATCTTGGTCCACGTAGAATCGTTAGAATTATACTCTAGTGTGGATCCCAAGACAGTCAGAGTACCCTCCAGGTTTTTGGAACACTTTCTATACTAGACAACTCTGGTTACCAGAACCAATTTCCTACAGACATAGGAATGACACCGGAAGAAAGAGTGTTTGTTTTTTTAGTTAAATGGATTCTTGATGAGAGAGTTATTACCTGGCGAATAAATCTCTTTAGAGTGGCAGACTAAACTACTATGACAGAATAAACACTATTTCAGTTTCAGTCCCACTTCATTTCTTTTCGAAAGATAATTCATAATCAGTGTAAAAGAACATACTTCAGTAACCCAGTACCTGTTTCCACTCCCCAGAACAACACAGAGGTACAGCCAATACACACGCAGCCAGCCATTAAATTGAAACTCAGTCTACTAATATTTCTCTATGTTGAGGTCATGCAGATTTGTGGCTCTTTTTATTGCTACAAATCTATAATTTGCCTTATAGATTTTTTTCAAAAATTCCCTTTCTTAATATTTGTATTCTAGATTATTTAATATTTGTAAATACTCGTATTCTAGAAGTCTTCTCTGCACTTTTTAAAGCTGCTAAAGTGTTCACATCTTCTAATCGTGGACGCTTTCATATCTGAATTATAGAGAGTATATGCTAGCACACTGTATCCACTAGAAGATTTAAAATCCATGAAAATAAGGAGCTGTCTTTGCAGCCTCTACAGCATGAAGCAGCGTGTCAGCGTGTTTTGCACATGGCAGACAGAAAATATTTTCTAAAAGAATAAGTGGATGAATAGATAAAACCAACCATTTAGTAATTATTTCTAGACAGAAGGGTTTCAGAGAGATTTTAGGTCAAGGACTGATTGCCATAAAATTTGTTTGCATAAAAAATGTGACTTGTGAAGTAAACATGAATTAAACAACATTTTCAGGCAGATTTAAAAATCATTCCATAGAAATAGTTCATTGTTTCTATTAATAACAGTGTCTTTTTATAAAACAAACTGTTCTTTAGAGTAACAAAAATGAGGCAGACTTTTCATTCCAAGTCTAATATGCATTAGATTATTTTAGTTATTGCTATTTATTCTATACATGATAGAAGGATAACGCACAAACCATGACTATAGCTGCAGAATTCAACTATTTACATTCAAGAAACAGAGAGAGGGGAAAGGAGGGAGGGTGGAAAGGGTGAAAGAAATCAAAGAAAAGAAAAGAAAAAAGAAAGAAAGAAAGGAAAGGAAAGGGAGAGAGGAAGAAAAAAGGAAGGAAGGAAGGAAAGAGAGAAAAAAGAAATTTCCAGGGGTAGTAACAACACACCCTAATTTTAACTCCTCATTTGGGAAAAAGAAACTTTCCCACAAACTTAACTCATCTGCATGTTAATGGAAAAATATTTCCATTTTGCCAGCTTCTATTACAGACTGTGTTTGACCCAACTCCCTGCTATTTCAGAAACAGTCATTAGAATTTAATATTGCAGTCTGTTGCATTCACAGTCTGAATATTTTAATACAGAGGAGGAAATGATTCTGCAAGAGAAAATGCTGGAAAATGCTGTATTTAATGAATGCTTAAGGGACGCCATGAAAAAGAAAACAATGGGAGTTGTCACATACTAATTTTAAGCACTGTTTACCAGATTTACTTACATGTACTGCTTTAGCCTCCCACACAGCAGCATGATTATCGCAGAGCTGTTCCACACTTGGCTTCTGGAATTCAGTGTGAGTAACAGGACACAAAGGAGAGGTGAAGAAGCTGCACTTTAATGCAGCTAAATGCTAAGGCTTGGGGCAGACCCTCAGTATAAACACCTGCTCATATACAAGCAGATGTAAAGAACACTCTCTGCTTAATCTAGCAGAACAGCTATTTAGAGCCTTACAAGGCAGGGAGCTACTTGGTTCATATAACACGTTCGATTCAGGCTTGATCAAGCCAGTTGAGTCCAAATTAATCTTAAAAGAGTAGTTTATACATTTTTCTTTTCTAAATGAAGAGCTGTTTCTATGAAGAAAAAGAGCATGAAAGAGTATAAGGTAGATTCTTTCTCTCCCAGTCTTCCCACGTGGTTAGAAGAGGCAGGTCTAGGTTCTGAACTGGACTGAATTCATGTAAAAGTCTACTTAGCAAGAGGCAGAGACTTGGACATTGGACCCCACCAGTGCATCAATTTGCTCATATAAAAAGAAGGGGAAAAGAACAACCATGGGGGTTGCTGGACTGGATGCCTTGCCTGAAGATTATCTATTTCATATTCACAGTAATTAAATGAGGTAAATCTTATCCTTATTTATCCATGAAAATTCTTAGACAAGCAACTTGCCAACCAGAACCCTAAACTGAGTCTCTACTTCAAGCCCATGCTGCTGTGTCTTGTGAAATAGAATCGAGCTTCTTGGAGGTAACTGTATTTATTTCTGTTCATCTGCCAAGTCTGACAGCCAGTCCACAGTTACACAATCACACTGTGGTTATATGTGTTTGCAGTCCAAATGAATCTTAAAAGAGTAAGAAAACAATGGGAGTTGTCCTTCTCTCTGCACATCACTCTCTGATGCAGGCCTAAGCCCCGGTCTTCGACTTGTACTCTGCAAACATCTCCAGGTCTTCGCAAAATTTTACCATGGGGGTAAGATGTGGGGATAGGGAAAAGAAAATCAGATATCCTGAGCTGTATAGCTCCCCCACACAAAATTCTTTACCCTCCCAGAACCTCAGAATGCAACCTCATTTGGAAATAGGGCTGTTTGCAGATGAAGTCAGACTGGATTAGGGTGGCCCTAATCCAATGCGACCGGTGTCCTTATGAGAAAAGAAGAAGCACAGACAAGTCCATATGAACACAGAGGCAGGGACTGGAATGATGTCTCCTCAAGCCAAGAAAAGGCCAAGCATCACCATCATCATCAGAGGCTAAGAGGAGGCCAGGAAAGGTCCTCCCATAGAAGCTTCATAGAGGGCGTGGTCCTGCTGCTGCCTCGATTTCAGAATTTTAGCTTCCAGCACTGTGAGATGGTAGACTTCTATTGTTTTAAGCCTTGAAGTTTGTGGTAAGCTGTTACTGCGGCCCTAAACGAATACACCAGGTAACTGGTTTTACTGACTGAAGACTTATTTCACATGGTCTCCTGTAATCTATCTATGCATACCCAAGAACTCTGACTTTCCTTCCAGGTGACAGAGTCTTTCTCTGTCCAAATGCTTTCTTTTCTACGCTAAAATGTCAAGCACCTTTGATCTTATCTGTTCTTTATCTCGTCTTCCTGCAAACCTCTAGAAAACCTTGACATACAGATAAATCTCAAATAATTTTCCAAAAACAGAGTTGGAAGAGAGGTGAGAAATGAAGATTCCTTGAAAGCAAGAAGCTCAGGATTCCAGAAGAAGGAGGAATGTGGTCTCAACTCTCCTTGGCATATTTCTTACACGGGCAGTGAAATGAGAGATTTGGATTTCAACCAGGAGATCACAAAGGACTGATGGTTCTGATTTTTCACTCTTCTCTCAGGATAGGCAGCAAATCACAGAGAGAGGGCCATCCTTTATGCTATTTTATACTGCAATCGCTGAAATGATTTGCAATTCCAGACCTAAGAGTAGGTGTTAAAATTGAACCATATACAGTGTGTGTTAAACACACACTACTATGTATAATATAAAATAGATAAACAACAAGGACCTACTGTACAACACAGGGAACGATATTCAACATCTTATATAATCTTTTAATGTAATAGCCACTATATGGAAAAAAATCTGAAAAGAATACACACACAAACACATGCACATATATATATATATATATATATGAATCACTTTGCTGTACACCTGAAACTAACACAACATTGTGAATCAACTATACTTCAACTATACTTAATATAATTTAAAAATACTGAACCATATAACCGAGATTGGCCTTCAATTACTTAAGTCGTTGATGACCTACCTTTTTGCCCTTTTCATAGAAACTAACAAAAAGGTGAACAGAGTCTCCTGCTGTCCTCTGAAGCTTCTTCTCAGGTAAGCGGGCGTCATGGGACTATGCCAGTGGGTTTTGTGGCAGCACAGTGACCCTGCTGAGATGCCGTCTGCTCTCTGAGCCCTGGAATCTTGACTGCAATTACCTGTCAAAGTCAGGGATAGTTCAAGTCTTGCATTTATACTGACAATATATTTTACCCCCAAATCAGGACACACTGCCTGACAGGTACAGCTATACCTATGGGAACAATGAAACAGGATATTTAAATTCAAGACTGTCCTAGAAAATCTGAGACATATCTCAGTCTGAAGGTACCTGATCTGCTGGATGCCTTTGGTATTGTGAAAGAAAAGTTAAATATGGACTCAGTTTGTCTTAAAAGGAAAAAGCATGAGTCATTAAGATAAACTTAAATTACATCGAGTATTTTAATTCTGATCTCAGACTGCTGAAAATTTTTTTTATTATATTACCATATAATGTATATTATATAATTATATGTTATATAAATCTTTATATTTTTAAAATAATATTAAAACATGAAACGAAACTTACTGTTGAGAAGCTGTATATATGCTAATACTAGTACCTTTTCCACTCTCTGTTAGTATTCGGGTCAGACTGTAGATAATGATAAAAATAACAGCTGCTATTAGCAATGCAGTGCATTCTACTCACTTGGCATGGTGTGTGTGTTAAGGCTTCTGCATGCACTGTTGCATCTAATTCCTACAATAACCCATGATGTAAACATTTTAACTTCATTTTATGAATGAAGAAATTTAAGCCCAAAATCACACAGCTAAAAAACCACAGAGCAGGATTTTAATCCAGTCTATCTAAATACAGAGAATCTGGCCATGGCCACAACGATACATGAGAAATTAGAGTTCTCTAGAAGATCATTTAAATGAAACTGTCTTCCATTTGTTTTCTACCTGACAGATGATGTAACTATGGCAACCACCCCTAATCTCAATTCCCAGAAGGTTAGCCACAGCTTCACCCTTTCAACTCCCACATTAAGAACAATCAGAAAGCAAGTGAAGGAGAAGATAGAAGAAGAAGAAGGAGAAGGAGAAGGAGAAGGAGAAGGAGAAGGAGAAGAAGAAG
>NC_041220.1:2199794-2202507 GCF_002837175.3 Physeter macrocephalus
AGAGAAAGAAAGAAAGAAAGAAAGAAAGAAAGAAAGAAAGAAAGAAAGAAAGAAAGAAAGAAAAGAAGGAAGGAAGGAAGGAAGAAAAGGAAAGGAAGTACATGAGAATGAAGGGAATAACCAGTGGATCTGCTTTATTTGATGGGAAAGTAATATTTATTTCCCTTACTGGATTAAGAAATTATCTGAAACAAAATAGGATAAAAGAAATCAGTATGAGACTTAAGGCATATTTAACTTGGTTGGGCATTATTGTTTATGAAAGAGAAGTAAAGGATGAAACAGATTTGGATCATGGATGTTTTCATTTTCAGTGATGAGGATTTTATTTTATTTAAATGTGGTCAAAATGTAAGAAATAGAAGCATTTTATATTCGATATACAGATATGCTATGGATTGGCTCATGTATATATGGTACAGATTTTTATTTCATGAACAAGAATTGTAACTATTGAAAAGGGTTAATCAATTTTGTTTTTTATTTTTGAGAGAATCTAGTTTACTTTGTTCATTAACCATGCCCCCAAAATATACGTAATTATTTTAGTAACAATATGTGCTTGCTTTTTGACAAAGGACAATTTTACTGATTAAAATCCAGGCTGCCATACTTAAATATGTAGCAGTTACCATGGAAACAATTTTACTTTGACTCAGAGCATATCTTGTTTTAGGGAGACTAACCCGTTGTTATGGCAATGAGAACTTGAGCATTTTTCCCACAAGAAGACCAGCAGAGGATAAATAACAGGGTTGCCAGTCATGAAGCATATCGGAACGCGAGTGTGCCTACCTTAGGTATTATGGAGTCACGGCTGGTAAAGACACCAGATGCCATTCTAGTCTTGTTAGGAAATCTCTTGTCCCATGTGGCTCCCTTGTTTTATTTTAAACTGTAATAAATAATAATAATGCTTGAAATTTTCCTCATTGAAGGCAACAAATTCAAACTGTTGTTTCTATGACAACCGTATATGATGTTTCATTAAAACTTTAATAGAAACTATAGTTGAGATACTAGAAAAATCATGATTTATTACCTATTTCAAGACATTATGGCAACGATGATGACAGCTATGAGAATCAAAGTGTACAGAATGTCTGCCATATGTCTGGCATGGTTCCAAGACTTTTTGCTATACTAACACTTTAAAATTCATAATACCTTTCCTTGAGTGGGGCACTATTAATATCTCCATTTTACAGAAAAGAAAACTGAAGCACAAAGAGGTCAATTAATTTATCCAAGGTGACAGAGTAAAGAAGTGTCAGATATATTAGTTTTAATTTTCTTATGATAACATTAAATCTCAATTTAAATTTAAAATACTTTAAATTACTTTAGTTATGTAAATAATTTAAATAAATTAAAAACTAAATTATATTTGTATAATATAAAGTTTTTCTAAGAGGGAGGATAAATTTCAGACAGGAATTAACAATATAAACTTGAATTTAACTGAATTTAGTGTTTTGTCAAGAATAACAGTATAATGTTGCTATATTTAATCTTAGAGTTAATTAATATTTAAGTAATCTGGGGTCACAAATATGAAAGCCTTATTCAGACTGTAAGATTCCTTGAGGGATTATTCTGAATATATTCATAAGCCTGAAATATATATGCAATTATGAAAATGGCAACTAAAAGATTTACTGTGATAGGACTCTAATTAAAATTGCAAAATATTTTATTTCAGGGGCTTATGCCTTTTCTCATCAAAAATGTTCAACCTTTTTAAACCAAAGGCATTTTTCTTACTAGTTTCTGTGTTGCAGATGAATCATGAATTCATCTCATTTTAGTCTCTTAGGCAATGATTACATAAGTGTTTCAATAAGAAAAATATTCATTCCACTTTATGTTATTGAAAAAACTTGTGTTATTGAAAAAAATTGCTTTATCTGCTACATTTTTCCAGTGTAGGTAGGTGAATTTTTGATAAATAAGTAGTTTTTTACAAAGATAATGGTTGAATTGATAAAGGTAATAGACACATAAAAAATCACTGCAATAAATATCTTCTAAATGTTGATATTAAAAGTACTCCCATTTGAATAAGAAGTAGGACAAGAACGCTACTATTATCACCCCAATCACCATTGCACTGAGACCCAGCCAGCCAACTGACACAAGCAAGAGTGGTTCACAGAGGTTACCAGGTGTTCCTTTTATACTAACACTCAAAACACTTAATGCTTGATATTAAGATATTCTTAAATAAAGAGCACTGCAAACAGTAATTTGCTTAAATAGCAACTTAGGTTAATAAAAGCCAGGCTTCAGCTAATGGTTGTCACCGTGCCTGTGCTTCGGCTAACTTGCCAACGCACACATCACATGCAAGTGCCGACACTCCCAACTCTTCCACAGCCAAAAATTCTACACCTTCGTTCTCCAGCTCGACTTACACCTGCATTATTAATTGTTCACACAATGCTTGTCCTCTATTTTCATGCTAGTTTTTAGTCTCAAACTCACAGATGCTCAGACCTGATTCACTGATAAAATATATCCAGCTATGAACTTGATGCTTCAAGTTGCAGAGGGCAACGGAGTTTGCTTCTAGGCATGCTCATTTCCTGATGACTGGAACCGTTAAGGAGTTGGTACTACCGTCTTGGACCTCAGGGAGAGGAACAAACTGGAGACACAAATGGGAAGCATTCACAATTGTGTGTGTGTGTGTGTGTGTGTGTGTGTGTGTGTG
>NC_041220.1:2202581-2220409 GCF_002837175.3 Physeter macrocephalus
TGTTTCAGGTGTGTGTGTGTGTGTGTGTGTGTGTGTGTGTGTGTGTGTTAATGCTATCATGAGTACTTGTAGTATACAATGTTCTAAAGTAACTGCAATTTACTGATTACCAATTAACACATGTATTGCTACGTCTAGAAATCAGTTTTCAAGGTAGGAACTATCTTCCTTGAATATATAATAACTGAAGTCTAGGGAGAAAAATATAGTTTGCCCGAACTGATACAATTAGTAAGTGATGGGGCTGAATAAAGGTCTCCTCAAAAATCTGTGTTCATTTCCCTAGAGCAAAGTATCTCTCAAAATATCTTCAAAATATTTTTAGAAGAGAATTCTTAACTATATTATGGAAAAAATGTTTGCTTATCAAACTGATGAAGTTATTGTAGAAACTGTGTGTTTATTTTTCTTCATTTTCCCACAAGACAATCATAGCATTCCATCGGCACTTCATCATTTTAATAGACCCTAAGACTTTTTCTCCCTTGCTTCATAATTTTCTTTATCTCTTAAACCATATCTCTTTACATATGTCAAATTTACCCAGTTTTTTCAAATCTATTTTTGAAGGAAAAAGCAGCTTTATTTTAACCTTGAATTTATTTACTCTCTCCACATCTCACCCCCAAAAATACTAAAGGCCTGTTTATAGAAGCTCCCTCCACTGAGTACATTAAGTCCAGCTATCAGGAAAAATTACAAAGCATACCAAAAGGCAAATAATATATACAGTTTGAAGGGATAGAGTAAGCATCAGAACCAGACTCAGATATGGCAGGGATGTTGGAATTATTGGACCAGGTAATTAAAATAAAAAGTGATTAAGATGCTAAAGATGCTAATGGGTAAAGCAGACAGCATGCAAGAAGATACATGTGATGTAGGGAGAGAGATGGAAATACTAAGAAGGAACCAGTAAGAAATGCTAGAGATCAAAAACACTGTAACAAAAATGTTAAATGCCTCCAATGCGCTCTTTAGGACACTGGACATGGCTGAGGAAAGAATCTCTGAGCTCGAAGATATGTCAAAGGAATCCTCAAAACTAACAAAGAGAAAAATGACTCAAAAAAAAAAAAAAAAAAAAACACACAACCCAGAATATCTGAGAACCATGGGACAAGTACAAAATGTATATCATAAGCATAAAGGATCTTCCAAAAGAAGAGAGAAAGGAAGTGAAGAAATGTTTGAAAAATAATGACAGAATTTCCCCAAAATAAAGTCAGGAACCAAACCACAGATCCAGGAAGCTCAGAGAATGCCAAACAGGACAAATATCAAAACAAAACAAAACAAAACTATACCTGGACATGCAATTTTCAGACTACAGAGAACTTAGCATAGTGCTATTCATAGCAACACTTGATACAGTGTTATTTAAAAATGGACTTGGATTAGTTATAAATGTATATTGCACTCTAGGGCAACCACTGAAAGAGAACTATAAGTGATTAAGCTAAGAAAGAAGAGAAAATGTAGTCATATAAAATGCTCAAAAAGAAGAAAAAAGGTAGACAAAAGTAGAAACAAAGAATAAGGGCAACAAATAGAAAGCAGCAACAAATATGGTAGATGTAAATCCAACTATATCAATAATCACTTTGAATGTCAGTGGTCTAAATGAAACAATTAAAAGACAGAGTTTATCAGAGTCAAAACGTGAGAACCAACTTTAAGTTGCTGCAAGAAACCGATTTCTATATAAAGACACATAGAGACTAAAAGTAAATGGCTGGAGGGAAATATACCATGATAATCTTAATCTACAGAAAACTGCAGAGGCTTCAAAGCACGGAAAGTTTTCAGGGGTAAAGAGTGGCATTAGGTAGTGATAAAGGGGTCAGTTCTCCAACAGGACATAAAAATCCTTAACATATATGTGCCTCACAACAGAGCATCAAAATACATGAAGCAAAAACTGATAGAAATGCAGGCTGAAATAAATCAATCCACTATATAGTTGAAGAATTTCCAACACCCCTCTCTCAGCCATGGACAGATTCAGCAGGAAGAAAATCAGTGAGGACACAGCTGACCTCAACAGCACCATCCATCAACTGGACATTAATGGACTACTTCATTCCAGGACAGCAGAATACACATTTTTCCCAAGTTCACGTGGCAGATTCAACAAGGCAGAATTAACAAATGTAAAAGTATAGAAATCACAGAGAGAGTTCTAAGCGGGCACACATATGAGTCAGTTACTTGGCTGAGAAAGGAAGGTAAACCAGTATATGAAGCTTAGGCTGACTCTTTTTTTAAAAGGTGAGACTACACTAGGTAGAGAAGGACTTCCATGTGCAAAGGTACGAAGACATGACCCAAAATGGAACACCTGGGAAGTCAGTCCTTACTTGGGGCTGTGAAGCAAAGCTAAGAAACAATAAGGAAAACAGGCAGGGGTTAGATTAAGAAGTAAAGTCTGTACTTGCTGGGTAGTGAAAAAAGCCAGAATTAAGTAGGAATGTGTAACTTTAGACTGACCTGTCTTTTTAGCAGCTTTCCCACAAAGGAAATAAGAAAGAGGATGGATAGATAAACATGTCGGTCAATAATTGTGTGTGTGTGTGTGTGTGTGTGTGTTGCTTGTTTATTTAAGATGGGAAAACTTTAAATGTGTCTTTTTGTCAAAAACCAACAATTGATGAACAAGGCTTCTACCATTGGGAGAGAATGAGATTCAGGTTATGATAAGAGAGATATCTGCTCCTCTTGGAAACAGGTATTGTAGGAATGCAGGGATTTGAAGTAGGAGGTAAATATTTCTCTGTAGGCAAAAGAGAGAGTCACACAGATATTAGATTATCTGATATTAGAGTCAGATATTAGATTACCTCTTCTAATAGCATAATGCAATAAAAAGCAGCACATATACCTCTTCATGCAACTCACAGCCTGAAGTTTTTAATTTTTTCCTATTAGATGATTCACACTTTACCATCATATATTATGATTTATCAAAAACTGAAAAATACTTGATTTTATATAAGAAGTACTTTACTTTCTAAGAATCTAGCCAGTAGTAGGGGCCAGGAAACATTCTGTCTTAATCTTATTAATGAGCTTTGAAAGAGAATCTTGGGGTGTGATGCTCAGACCCTACCTCTTTCCTTTCCACACGGACCAGCTGGCGTTCAGCTAGGGCTATTAAGTGGGCAGGTCTTTCTAGTTCTGGAGTTAAATGAATAAACCTACACTCATGAATTTCAGCTTCATCAGAAATAGAGATATTTTGGCTTGCATCTGTCAATTCTCTAGCCTATTTCTTTTTCTTTTTTTTTTTTAACATGGAGTATAATAGCTTTACAATAGTGTGTTAGTTTCTGCTGTATAACGAAGTGAATCAGCTATACGTATACATATATCCCCATATCCCTCCCTCTTGCGTCTCCCTGCCACCCCCCCTACCCCACCCCTCTAGGTGGTCACAAAGCACAGAGCTGATCTCCCTGTGCTATGCAACTGCTTCCCACTAGCTATCTGTTTTACGTTTGGTAGTGTATATATGTCCATGCCACTCTCTCACTTTGTCCCAGCTTCCCCTTCCCCCTCCCCGTGTCCTCAAGTCCATGCTCTACATCTGTGGTTCTTATTTGGTTCAGAACCCCAGTGGCGAAGCTGGTATTATTTAGTGACCTCTTTCAGAGTCTACCACACACAAACTTCAGCTAAGCAATTAGAAAGTAGCTTAGTTTTGGTAGGTTCATAGAAAAAAATATATTTCTTTTTTTAGGATCTGTGGCAAAGTCTTTGTCGGGTCTACGCCTGGCTTGCTATTTGACCTTAAAAAACCACTCACTCTTTGCATGACTCAGTTTCCTCACATCTAAGATGAGAAGAATCCCTGCCCTCCACACTTTGCATAAATACAGAGATATTAAAATGCGATGGGGGTCATGCCTCCTCCGATCACTAAACCACCCACTGCTCCCTAAACGTCACCGTTAACCAGGATGCCAACACCAGAACTTACTTTGACCTGTTTTAGACATTAAAAAATGGAATCATAGACAAAGAAAAAAATAGAGAGAATTGTCAAACAACAAAAACAACAACAACAAAAACCCTAAAATGTTCACGATGTGTGAATACGAAAAAGCACAAACATGACAGTATTGGTCTTGCTGTGACCAGTGCATGTCCTCCATCCCAGCTGGCGTTACGTTAGGTAAGACCAGTACCCTCATCATATGTGTCCTGATCATGGCAACCTCCTCCTGAAAGGTCCCCTTGCCCGGCTGGGACTATTTCCTTCCCCTAATGGTTCTCATACTCAGTGAAGAAGAGAGATCATCCTTAAGGGAGAGGGTTTACCCTCACGAGTGGAGGCTGAGACAAAATTTGTGTTCAGGTAGTTTATTGGGGAGCAGGAGTGAGGGCAGGAGGGTCAGACCCGTGCAGAGTTATTAAGGGGGGTGTTGGATCCACCCGGGACCCACTGTGGGACCTGCCGGCACCCTCAGCCACCAACCCTCAGGGTGGGTAGGAAGAGGACTCACTCCATGCCTTCCTCTTCCTGAGAGCTGCTCTTACCTGCGCTGGTGCCTCCAAGAGGGGGAAGGCAGGGGACACGTGAGCTTGGAGCTGAGACACAAGCGAGGTGACTTGAAGACACCACCTCCTGGAACTGGAGCTGGGGGTAAAGCGAGGGAGACGCCGAGAGACCAGGAGAACCTCATTTGGGCTGAGGGAATCTGGATGCTCTTTTGTTTTCGTTTTTAATTTATTTTATTGAAGTATAGTTGAAAGACAAATACCACATGATATCACTTATATGTGGAATCTAAAATAGGACACAAAGGAACTTATCTACGAAACAGAAACAGACTCACAGACATAGAGAACAGACTTGTGGCTGCCAAGGGGGAGGGGAGTGGGGGAGGGAAGGATTGAGAGTTCGGGATTCGCAGATGCAAACTAGTACATATAGGATGGGTAACCACCAAGGTCTGACTGTACAGACAGGGAACTATATTCAACATCCTGTGATAAACCATCATGGAAAAGAATATGAAAAATAATATATATATGCATAACTGAATCACTTTGCTGTGCAGCAGAAATTAACACAACATTGGATGCTATTTCTTATTTCATGGATCTCATGAAACAGAGATTTATTTCAGCATATAAACTAGGAAATTTTTTATAACAAAAAGTATACTATTTTAACTCATAAAATATGAAAACACAACAACAGATCACTTGGCAATAGATACAAATACTGAATCATTATGTTGTACACCTGTACATTATATTATAAAGTATAATGTTATATGTCAATTATACCTCAATTTAAAAAAACACTATGTAAAATAAAATTGCTTTCCATTAAACAAACAAATAAATAAAATTTTAAAAAAACCGACAGTATGTAAAAACAAGTTAAAACTGAGCATAAATGGATGTTTCAGTTAAGATAGTTATTTATTTTTGTCAAATCAATACCACTTGTCTTATTCATTTTTGTTATCTGTGGGTTTTGTAGGCAAGAAAAAATAGAGTTTTTTGCTCTATTTTGAAAAGAAAAGAAAATATGGAAGAAAATCTTATAGTTGAGAAAACTACCAATTTTCCCACTAAGTAAACCACTGTTATTTGGTTTGAGCAGCTTCGATTACACTATATTCTTCAGGTACATAGTCAGAGACTCACTAATCCAGTCTACTTTGCTGCCAGATTGATTTTTCTGAAACTCTAGTCTGATCAAGTCACTGTCCTCCTTAAAATCATTGGTCCTGACATCCTGCCTCATGCAGTTCCCAAATGCCCTCCCCCACTTGTCCCTGCCCCTATGCTTCGTACGCATCACTCTCTTCCTGGAAAAGCCCACCACCCCACCTGACCAAGTATCCCCTTAAGCACAGCACACGCCCCCCTCCCAGGTCCCCTCCAAATCCTTTGAGGTGGGTGTTCCCTCCTGGTTTTTTCATGCATCCTTTGCAAATGCATTCTTTGCATGTGCCTCTGGATAACCTCCCTGAATATTGCCTGAATTCTAACCCTGTCCCCAAATACACAGGCACCCCTCAGCTGGAAGTTACTCCCATTCAGGCGGCAGCTGGGTCTCTCTCTGTTCACCGACCCAGAGAAATTATATGAAATATCAATCTTTCAACTTCTATCCTAAAACACCATCTTCCTTTAATTATCTTTCCACTAAAAATGATTCGGTATGTGGTGCCATTTTCTTAAACTACGTCATCCACTGTAATAATAGCTTGATTTTGAATTGACAACCTTGTTTTGACCATGGATTCTTAACAGAAACTACAAAAGAGTGAAATCTTAAATTAGCAAAGTGAGAGTCTACTGTGGCAGACGGTGTGGAGGGGTCCAAGTGCAGATCACACACTTTGTGACAAGAGGTGGCCTAAAAGTGTTTTGGTATATAAGCTTCTTGAGACCTTTCTTTATTCACCCACTGCAAGCTTGTCCTTAATGATTTCTTTGTAAAGCACCACCTTTAAATATGCATTGAGAGAGCTGGTGGGAGAGAGAAGGAAGGAGAATGAGAGATAGAAAAATGGAAGAACAGAAATAGTTCCTAGGCTTTCTGAGACACAAAAGAAAACTTGAGTGTAGTATCAGCAGGAGTGGCACATGAAAAAATCAGAAGTGTTGGCTTTCCTGAAGACGACATCCTGACAACCAATACAAAAGCTAACGCATGTAGTTAGAAAGTAAAGTAGTAAGCTAAAATGACTTGATGTGGGAAAATAGGCATTTCTATTTGATCTGATCAATGACAAGTGTCCAATAGTCAAGTGCTATGATACCTTGAATCGGTACAGCGGCTGTACACCTTAGGCTCCAATAAAAATAGACTAGTAAAGGCAAAAACCTTGAACATAAAGGATACATTTAAAACAGCTGACCATAAACAAAACAAAAGGACAACACACAGAATGGGAGAAAATATCTGCAAACAATGTGACCAACAAAGGTTTAATCTATAAAATATACAAACTGCTCATACACTTCAGTATCAAAAAAAACCAAACAACCCAATCAAAAATGGGCAGAAGATCTAAACAGATATTTTTCCAAAGAAGACATACAGATGGCCAACAGGCACATGAAAAGATGTTCAACATGACTAATTATTAGAGAAATACAAATCAAAATGCCATGAGGTATCACCTCACACTGGTCAGAATGGCCATCATCAAAAAATCTACAAATAATAAATGCTGGAGAGGGTGTGGAGAAAAGGGAACCCTCCTACACTGTTGATGGGAATGTAAATTGATACAGCCACTACGGAGAACAGCATGGATGTTCCTTAAAACACTAAAGTTAGAGCTACCACATTATCCAACAATCCCACTCCTGGGCATATATCTGGAGAAAACCATAATTTGAAAAGAGACATGCACCCTAATGTTCATAGCAGCTCTATTCACAATAGCCAAGACATGGAAGGAACCTAAACGTCCATGGACAGATGAATGGATAAAGAAGATGTGGCACATATATACAATGGAATATTACTCAGCCATAAAAAGGAATGAAACAATGCCATTTATAGCAACATGGGTGGACCTAGAGATTATCATACTAAGTGAAGTAAGTCAGAAAGAGAAAAATATCATATGCTACCACTTATATATGGAAACTAAAAATATCATCAAATGAACTTATTTGCAAAACAGAAACAGACTCACAGACATAGAAAACAAACTTACGGTTACCAAAGGGAAGGGGGTGGAGGAATGACTTAGGAGTTTGGGATTAAAATATACACACTACTATATATAAAATAGATAACCAACAGGACCTACTGTATAGCACAGGGAACTATACTCAAGATCTTGTAATAACCTATAATGGAAGATAATGTAAAACAAGAATATATATAACATACACACAATTATATATATAACTGAATCACTTTGCTGCATACCTGAAACTAACACAACATTGTAAATCAACTATATTTCCATAAAAATTTTAAAAAGACAAAGCTGAGTAATCCAATCATGAGTTCACAGAAGCTGAATGAAGTCATAGAAAAGAGAAGTGTATGAAAAAATCATGCAGGTAAAGTTACAGGATATATTATTGGAGGGTAAAGACTTTGACAGTCAAGAGGCAAAAAATGGATTTGGGAAATCCTAACAAGGATGGTGCTAAAACTACATGAATCAAGCAAAGGGAGAGGACCAAGGTGGAGACTCTGAGATACCTATTGTTTCGATGCTGAATTTCAGAATTTCCCTCCTGAGATGATGTGAGCGCAGAGAAAGAGGATGCTTCCTACTGAAGGTAAGTTACACTAAGGGTGCATGAGAACCAAGAAACACATTTAATTCATAGCTTCACCCTCTGTAGGAGTGATGTACCTATTTACTTTTCTAGGAATAGCCATTATTTCCACTAGGGGAAAAGGTATGTTTTTAAAATATATATTCTAACCATAAGTTAGCATCCAAACATAGCCAAACTCAGGAAATGTTTAAAATGGAAAAATTTTACATGGCAGGCAAACACCAAGCAGTGAGTTTTCCCTGGGTAGTTATGTGTCTCCTGACTACTGCAGAATGCTCCATCACTCCTGACATGTTGACGCAACGAATGTCAAGATGGTTCGATGAGGATGCTTGATTTAACAGAAAATGAGTTCTCTTTTTCCCTGCCTGTGACGTCCGGGACTGTTTGAAGAGGGAGCTCCAACAGTGTCAGATGCATCTCAATTCTCTCTTGTATCTGTGGGATTTTAGCATATGGCATAGCATTTGGATACTGGCCTCTGCAACGCGGAGGATGGTAGACAGGCTGAAACCAACAGTGTTTTTAAATGTCAGGTTTGAAATATTCTTTTTCCAAAAACTCCTAAGGGAGTTATTACCTTGACAGATCCTATGTGACTATCTGACTGCATTCTTCAGACAACTTTGCTTGTCAACACCAATCTATGAAATATTGAGTGGGGCGTGTAGGAGGGGTGTTAAAATGGAAAGCTATGCAGCCCCTCTTCCCCAAGCTGCATCCTCCGTCCCAGAGGCTCAGCAAGCCCCTGGCATGGCTCACTGGGAGGCCGGCCTGGGTAGCTGCACTGCCAGTTTGTTGGGTTTACTTCTGAGTAGTCTGGGGCTAATAACACTAAGAAAAACCAATAACGGTAAACATTTGAACGGCATTCATCTCTCTGATTGTCTGACCCTGGGTTCAGTTCAGAACCGTCATAGACCTGATGGATTGTTTTCTGCCTACATTTTCTCCCTTCTTCGTGCCAATGATCTTAGGCCAAAGCCAATCCAGGGTTACTGAGAATAACACACCCTCAACAAAATGCAGACCGCTCCCTCCCCACAGTCCTGAGTGTCTGCTGCAAGAATAACTCTGGCTTACAAATATTTCTCACGCTCTGTAGCTGACAAGCTAAAGGTTCTTGTAAATGACTGGCCTAGATCCCCTGCTTGTAGAACATGAGGAACTTTGCCCAGTGCCTCTCTGCAGGCACCTGAATACTAAGCTTTTCTCTCTAAAAGCATTTATGGATTAGTCACCATAGAAAACTCAGCTTAATTCTTTTTTTTTCTTCCTAAATATCCCTGCCAGTTTATCCTTCACAGGACATCAGCTCCACATTTCCAGGTGCCCCTTCGTTTACTAGATCAATGCCAGGCTTTTGTGTAGAGCAGTCAGTAAGCAAAGCACAGGCAAAGTTTGCTCCTGCAAGCCTGTCTCAAAGCTCTCCATGAAAGCAACCACTAGGGAAGAGCCGGGGAGGCTGTGAGGTTTTACCACGATGCCATCACACGGGGGGACTCCTCAGCTGTGCCTCACAATTGCAAAAGGAAAAGCCTGTCCTCTCCTTCCCTAGCTATGACATTTATAAATGCCTACACATGCCGAGATGAACTTTGTTTTATGAATTTGGTTTTCAAATGTCTCCGCTCAGCGCTGGCTTTAAAAACGGAGCATAATCCATCAGCATGCCACTCCCAGCATCGTGAGGCTCAAGCACTCATAAAAAGATTCAAATTGTAAAATAAGGAACTGGATTTGAGCTTCTTTTTATATATATAAATTTATTTATTTATTTATTTTTGGCTGCATTGAGTCTTCGTTGCTGCACGCAGGCTTTCTCTCGTTGTGCCAAGCTGGGGCTACTCTTTGTTGCCGTGCGTGGGCTTCTCACTGCAGTGGCTTCTCTTGTTGCGGAGCACGGGCTCTAGGCGCGCGGGCTTCAGTAGTTGTGACACGTGGGCTCAGTAGTTGTGGCAAGCGGGCTCAGTAGTTGTGGCGCACGGGCTTAGTTGCTCCGCGGCATGTGGGATCTTCCCAGACAGGGGCTGGAACCCGTGTCCCCTGCACTGGCAGGAGGATTCTTAACTACTGAGCCACCAGGGAAGCTCCTGGATTTGAGCTTTTGATAAAGGTAACATTGAGGAGAATCTATGAAAGCTTCACTTATAAGACAGGAATCAGAGGTGCCTTGTATGGGTCAGCTATGCTGCTGTCCCTTTAAAGCAAAGCGGTGGCCTCCCAGGTCTTGTTTTTTTATCTTTTCTTCCAAATAATGATGATTGACTTGTGCTGATCCAGCTATGCTCTTTTGCTCACGCAACCTCCAAATCAGTGCAGAGCTCCCATTTTACCTCGATACCGCTGGCTCTGTGTGTATATTCCAGATAAGCTTGGGCAGCTTGGCTACTGCACAAGGCCATTCCGCTGATGGAATGAGAGGAGACTGGAATCCAGTTGATGCTCTCCATAAGGAATCACCTCTCCTAAATCATAATCTGGTGCCGCATAGGGTAGCAGCTGCCCCAGATCCAAAGCAAGTTTTGAAAACTTAGATGGCAACGGGCCCAGGCAGGGTAACGGAAACAAAACTTTGCATGAAGAGCATCCAAAGGAAGCAGCCCTCCTCCGCTCCAGCCAGTTGGTCCAGGTGGGGCATATGCATCTGTGTTCAGACAGAGCTGCTGATTTTTTGGGGGAAAAATTAAAAATTGAGACTTTTCTGTTGCGTGTGAGCAACAATAAATATTTAAAAATGTGGCCCCAAAGAGACACATCTAAAAGTGAGAGCTCACCTGTGGACCACCGATTGGCAAACTGAGCTAGAGTTTAGGGTACCGTTGGGTGCACAGTTTCAAAGAGCAAAACAATAAACCTCATCTAGGGATGGGACTCAGAGCCTCACTCGCCTCCAACGTCACCGTGCTCTCAATAGCTCTGAACTCTACATATTTTACGGCATTCAAATCAATCTTCAAAATAGGAAAAGCGTTTAGGGCTTTTTGGCTTGTCTCTTCTGAGTCTTAGAGGATAAAAACAAATTAAGTGTGTCTCTTTCCATCGACCACACTTTACACATTTGCAGGGAAGCTATAGTCATTTTGACGAAATGCCAGAACTAACTCACTTCCTTGTAATCTCTAACTGGCTCAGAGAGCGGCATCTTTACCTTGAGCTGTACAACTCCTAAACCTGGCGTGTTTGAAAGAGAGAGACTGATATAATATTTTGATGTAAGATTTATTTTTTAATTTTGAAAAGTGTCATTTTTCAAGGAGCCTTGAATTTCATTAACAGGATGGAAAACATCCATAGACCTGTAATTTTACAGGGTTCACTAACTCAAAATGGTCTCCTATCAAATGCTTTGCAAAGAACTATTTATTAAAGAAGTTACATTTTTCTCTAGAGCAGAAAAAGAAGAGTTCCTGAAGCAGCAAACAAAAATATATAGGAGAAAACAATAAGAATATCTGAATTTTATACTCTTGAGCACTTAGTTTTCTCAAAAAAATGATTAATATAGCAATGAAATTATAAAACTGTTGGGTTGCTATAGTAGCATGGAGTATAATATGTGAATTCAAAAGGTAACTGGGTTGGACATGATAAAATGTATCTGTCTCTCCAAGATCAGGCAGATAATAAAATTAAAGCATAATGGGTCCCTACCTTCATTTTAATATATCTTTTACATTTTAAATTACATTTAAAGTATTATAAAATACTAAATCTCTAAAAACTATTTAAGTTTAAATTATTAGAAAATACTAAGTCTCTACAAACTATTCCTGTCATTTTGATGGTGCCTGCATGTACAAAGCCAATGATTAGTATAAAGTCAAATTAGAAGCAGTGCTTGATCTATTTGACTTCCTACATGATCGTCATGTTTAGATGGCAATCTTTAACCCCGTAGTCTGCATGAGTAGATATGACGTTAACAAATTGACTGTTTGCACTCAGCAGGACTCAGTGCTCGAGGTGGGAGCAGATGTTGGCATGAGAACTAGTTCTGGCAAATTTCCCTGCCTCCCTCCCTCCCTTCCTTCCTTCTTTCCTTCTTCCTTCCTTCCTTCACTTCTTCTCTCCTTTTCCCCATGACCTATGTTCCTAGAAGTTGGTTTCTGCTTTATCTAAGCTCTGCAAAGGAAAGCCTGTTGACCTCTGCACGGTGAACAAGCTACGTTGCCCATCACAGAGAGCAGAACCAGCACAACTGTGTACACTCGTGTAAGCAAGGGTGAACAACTAAAAAACAACTGCCACTGTATTCTAATTAGTAGATGACAGTTTAGCAAGTGGCCTTCCCATTGCAGACCTAGTAGACTCCATGGTTAATATCAGCACAAGCTAATTTCTGCTCCTCTCTAGCACTCAGTAGCTTACATTACTAAATATTTTATGTGCATTTAGTAAATTTCAGGTCATTTTTGTCCATTTCAAAATGGCTATGTTTCCCAAAAGCCCATAGGAGGGAAGAGCAAATATAGTACAATCTTAAAGTCCTCATATTCACAAGATTTCTAAATAAATATTTGTGTATTTCTTAATTTAACACTCATGGCAATAGGGGAGAGAGTAATTATGAAAATGACATTTTCACAGACTCACTTTCATTGTAGTAAACTATGAATAAAATCCTATTACTGTTTCGCTGTCTGGAGTAGAAGCTTAATGTGCAGCTAGGGTGAAATAGGAGTGTTTTGCTAATAGACAATAAAAAGTTAAAATGTCTCTTCTTATAGTAATGAGAAAACGTTCACATCTCCCTCAACAATAATGCATTGCTGATTATTTCCTGTGTACTTAGCCACTCAAAGTTATTTCTAGTGCATATAATATAAATACATCTGTCAACCTGTGCTATCGAGTCATATTTTAAAAAGTTATTAAAAATGCTATTTCAAATTTCTGAGAAGAAAATGAATAAGAGAAAAAGGAGAAAAGTGAAAATGGGAAGTGAGAATGCATAAATATGAAGAAAGGAAAGGTCACAAAGGAAGGGGTATCATATCTTAGGTCACACCTAGGCATGGCTGACTCCAAAACTGGGAAGTATCCAAAAGGTGCTAAAACAAGATACACTGTAGTGATTAGTAGATCTGAGGAGGACCCACGAGCACTGAAAATTCCCACTTGTAAAAGTAGAGGTGTCTCTTTAGGTTGGACACAGAGAAGGTGACCCGAAGCACAGGGGACTTGCGGAGTCTAAAAAGCAAGTGGTTGCAATCAGAGATGCCTCTCCACCAGTAGTCTGGCTGGGGTTCAGTAACAGGACCCGGGTCCCTAGGAAGGGGACTGAGAGCACGCCACATCCCAGAGGCTGGCAAGTAGCAGGCAGAGCATCAGAACAGGGATTCAGTGTCATAGGTAAAAGGGGGATAGATTTAGGAGGTTCCATTGGTGAGATGGAGTTAATTATAAACTATTAAACATGTGCATTTATATCAACTTGCTTTCAAAACATTATCAAATTGTTTATAAGGAGTAAGGACAAATATTTAAATCCATAAGGACAAAAGAATGGAAGAGGGGAGGACAGTAGCTGGCAGATACCAGCAGATTTTGGAAAGATTGAACGTGCATAATGAACCCGAACATTTATCTAGCATCTATCATATGTCAGGTGCTTTCATCAATGCCTTCATTGTTGTAATAGCCCCATGCAATAGATGCTATATTATCCACAAGTTACAGGGAAGAAGGCCCTGAAAGGTTGAAGAATTTACCCAAGGTAAATGGCTTGGGAGAATACAGAACGTTCTGCCTTTTTCCTCCCTGGGAAGAAAACTGCAAGAATTTAACCTGATTTGGGCCACAGAACCTCAGAAAGACTCAGACCTTGGAGACGTACTTTGGAAAAGGGTGAGGTGAGGAGTTCGTGAAGTGGAAGCGGGGGGCAAGGTGGAGGCTGGAGGGTTGGTCAGGACCACGGCCCTCTCTGTACAGCAAGCAATTACTCCTGCAGACCTAGGGGCACAGCCCAAGGAGAGCTAAGGTGATGAGCCAACAGCCTTGGATTAAGGGAAGTCTACAAACTGTGGGACGAGAGCGCCAGTCTCCTCCACGCTCTTGTTTGCCCAGTGCCCCCACCAGGCAGAAGGCTTCAGGGAGAATGGAGGGAGCAGAGGAAAGACCCATCCACAGGTGGAAGTGGGTCACCCTTTGGTGTGCTTCACCGTTAAGCCCCACTCATGCACCCAGAGCTATTTACTCTTTAACATGAAGGTACAGCCAGTGGAGAACCAAGAAAACTTGGTGACATTAAAGATAGAAACCAAACAGGAAAAAAAAGGAAGAATCTCAGAGGAAAGAGACACAGTGTATGGTGCGGGGCAGAAGAAATTTTGAGAAAACCTACATTAATATTCTCAGAAACATTAGAGAAAAATATTGTTTTTGTGACCTAAGAACCCAAGAATAGATGGATTTTTAAGCAGGAAATGGCTAGGCCAGGAAGAGAGGCAGGCTTGGAGAGAAGAGACGGGCAGGGCCTGGTGAGAAATATTTAGAGAAAAGGGTAAAAGGCCACGAATGGCCCTTAGAGAAGGAATGCAATAGCAGCAGGGGATTCTCTACTTCAAATCTATTATCTATTGTGAGAATGTTTATTTTCAATTGTTTACTGCAAAAGGAAGTAAAATCCATAGGTATTTTTCCTGCTGCTATTTTTGCAAGGACAAGAGGAGGGAAGTGCTGGTTATTCCTGAGAAAGAGAAATGTTCTCTCTAAGGCTGTAGACAGAAATCCTAATGCCAGCAGCAGGGTGCATGTCACAAGCCTACTTTGGGTGTGTTCCTTTCACTCTCTGAATTCCAGTGTCCTTATTGACAAGATGGGGAGAATATCGTGTACAACATGGAGCAGATGATATGAAATAATCAGAAAATACAAAATGCCTCACATATTCCAGATGCATGAGAAAGATTCTCTTCCATGAACACCCCATAGAACAACCAAACAAGAACATGATGAATTGCCCACCTCCCCCTTCGTTCATAAATGCATTCACTTATGTTATACATAACATACTCCGCATATGTTATCCAGTTCTTACCAACTACAAGACATTTTTCTAGGTGTTGAGGACATGGTGATGAATGGATCAATTGGAAACCTGCCTCTGTGGAGTTTACCTTCCAATGGAGGCGGCAGAATCAATCAATCAATAAGAATGACACATAGTATGTGAAACCCTGATAAGTGCTTTGGAATAAAATAAAGTAGGGAGAGGGGTGCAGGCTGAAAGGGTGACCTTTAGTGAAAGCTTGAACGGAGAAGGATGTAGATATTGTGGGAAAGGAACTTTCAGGCAGAAGGAAGAGTGCATGCAGATGCCCTGAGGCGAGGTCTTGTCCTGCTTGTCAGAGGACAGCAAAGAGGCCAGTAAAACAAGAGAAGAGCAAGACGTCTTTGTCTGGTTTTGGTATCAGGGTGATGATGGCCTCACAGAATGAGTTTGGGAGTGTTCCTCTCTCTGCTAACGTCAAAAAGAAAGAAAACTACAGGCCAATATCACTGATGAATATAGATGCAAAAATCCTCAACAAAATACTAGCAAACAGAATCCAACAACACATTAAAAGGATCATACACCATGATCAAGTGGGGTTTATTCCAGGAATGCAAGGATGCTTCAATATATGCAAATCAATCAACGTGATACACCATATCAACAATACCATTGAATATGATGGTAGCTGTGAGCTGTCATATATGGCTTTATTATGCTGAGGTATGTTTTCTCTAAATCCACTTTGTTGAGAGTTTTTATCTTAAGTGGATGTTGAATTTTGTCAAAAGCTTCTTCTGCATCTATTGAGATGATTATATGATTTTTATTCTTCAATTTGTTAATGTGGTGTAACACACCGATTGCTCTGCAGATAGTGAACCATCCTTGCATCCCAGGGATAACTCCTTCTTGATCATTGTTTATGATCCTTTTAATGTACTGTTGAATTCAACTTGCTAACATTTTGTTGAGGATTTTTGCATCTATGTTCATCAGTGATACTGGCCTGTAATTTTTGTGCTCATGGATTGGAAGGACTAATATTGTTAAAATGAGCATACTACCCAAGGCAATCTACAGATTTGATGCAATCCCTATCAAAATACCAATGGCTTTTTTCACAGAACTAGAACAAATACTTTCAATATTTGTATGGAAACACAAAAGACCCCAAATAACCAGAACAATCTTGAAAAAGAAGAACAAAGCTGGAGGTATCATGCGTGATTTCAAATTATACTACAAAGCTACAGTAATCAAAACAGTATGGTACTGGGACTTTCCTGGTGGTCCAGTGGTTAAGACTCCGTGCTTCCAATGCAGGGGATGTGGGTTTGATCCCTGGTCGGGGAACTAAGATCTCACATGCCGTGCGGTGCGGCAAAAAAACCAACCAAACAAACAGTATGGTACTGTCATAAAAACAGACACATAGAGCAATGAAATATAATAGACAGCCCAGAAATAAACCTAGGCACTTATGGCCAATTAATCTATGACAAAGGAGGCAAGGATACTTAAGTGGTGCTGGGAAAACTGGACAGCTACATGTAAAAGTACGAAATTAGAACACTCCCTAACACCATATACAAAAATAAACTCTAAATGGATTAAATACCTAAATACAAGGCCAGACACTATCCAACTCTTAGAGGAAAACATAGGCAGAACACTCTATGACATAAATCACAGCAAGATCCTTTTTGACGAACCTCCTAGAGAAACGGAAATAAAAACAAAAATATACAAATGGGATCTAATGAAACTTAAAAGCTTTTGCACAGCAAAGGATACCATAAACAAGACCAAAAGACAACCCTCAGAATGGGAGAAAATATTTGCAAATGAAGCAACTGACAAAGGATTAATCTCCAAAATTTATAAGCAACTCATGCAGCTCAATAACAAAAAAACAAACAACCCAATCCAAAAATGGGCAGAAGACCTAAATAGACATTTCTCCAAAGAGGATATACAAATTGCCAACAAACACATGAAAGAATGCTCAACATCATTAATCATTAGAGAAATGCAAATCAAAACTCCAATGCGATATCATCTCACACCGGTCAGAATGGCCATCATCAAAAATCTACAAACAATAAATGCTGGAAAAGGGGTGGAGAAAAGGGAACCCTCTTGCACTATTGGTGGGAATGTAAATTGATACAGCCACTATGGAGAACAGTATGGAGGTTCCTTAAAAAACTACAAATAGAACTACCATATGACGCAGCAATCCCACTGGGCATATACCGTGAGAAAACCATAATTCAAAAGAGTCATGTACCGCAATGTTCATTGCAGCTCTATTTACAATAGCCAGGACATGGAAGCAACCTAAGTGTCCATCAACAGATGAATGGGTAAAGAAGATGTGGCACATATATACAATGGAATATTACTCAGCCATAAAAAGAAACAAAACTGAGTTATTTGTAGTGAGGTGGATGGACCTGGAGTCTGTCATACAGAGTGAAGTAAGTCAGAAGGAGAAAAACAAATACCGTATGCTAACACATATATATGGAATCTAAGAAAAAAAAATGTC
>NC_041220.1:2220576-2259750 GCF_002837175.3 Physeter macrocephalus
ATGTATAGCTGATTCACTTTGTTGTAAAGCAGAAACTAACACACCATTGTAAAGCAATTATACTCCAATAAAGATGTTGAAAAAAAAAAAAGAGAAGAGCAAGAAGGAAGGAGGGTGAACAGTAAGAGAGAAAGTCAGAGGTAAAGGGCAGAGGGCTGGCTTGTGGTTCTTAGAGAAGATTGTAAAGGCTTTGCTTCTATTTTGCAGGAGAAGTCAAAGGAGGCTTTTGAGCAGAGGGTTTTGCAGTCTGAGTGATGTGTTACAGGATCACTCTGGGAAATCTACTGACGGGAGATTATAGAGGGATCCAGAGGAGAAGCTGGGACACGAGTGAGAAGTCTGGTGAAGTAACTCAGCTGAAACTGACATGGTCTGCTGGGGGAGAGGTAATTGGATCCTGGACATATTTTAACAGCGAGGTGACAAGTGTTTATGTCTCCCACAAGGTAAGAGGCAGAGGAGGGAGTGGAAGGTAGCGTCAAGCCTTCTGGCCTCTGAGGAAGTAGAAAAACAAGTTGCTATCCACTGAGACTAGACAGACTGTGGTCAGAAGAGGTTTGGAAAGGGAGGTGAGATCCGGACTAACATTTGAGACGTGTCCAGCCTGAGTTGAGAATTACAATCCAAGTCAATACACTGTAGGTGGGAATGTAAACTGGTGTAAACTGGTGTGGAAAACAGTGTGGAGATTCCTCAAAGAACTAAAAATAGAGCTACCATATGACCCAGGAATTCCTTCCTGGGCATATAACTGAAGAAACAAAAACACTAATTTGAAAAGATAATGCACCCCAATGTTCACAGCAGCACTATTTATAATAGTCAAGACATGGAGGCAACCTAAGTGTCCAAAACCAGATGAATGGATAAAGAAGATGAGGCACGTATATACAATGGACTATTACCCGGCCATAAGAAAGAATGAAATTTTTTCATCTGAAGCAACATAGATGGACTTGGAGAAAGACAAATACTGTATGATATCACTTACATGTGGAATCTAAAAAAATACAACAAACTAGTGAACAAAACAAAAGAGAGGAGGACTCACAGATATAGAGAACAAACTGATGGTCACCCTTGAGGAGGGGGGAGGGGTAATAACGAGGTCGGGGAGGGAGAGGCATAAACTATTGGGTGTAAGGTGGGCTCTAGGGTGTATTGTACAGCACTGGGAATAGAGCCAGTATTTTGTAATAGCTATAAATGGAAAGTAACCTTTACAAGTCTATAAAAATTAAAAAGAAACAAAACATATGTATATGTACAAGTTTACCCACTTTACTGAAGAAAGAAGAAGAAAAAAAGAAATTCAAGTCAAGACATCAAGTAGGCAACTGAGTATATGGCCTGGGGCCCATAGGAGATATAAGCTGAGAGTTGTCAGAACATACCCGGGCTGGGTGAGGTCACCAGGGCAATGAGTATGGTGGGATCAGGAGACGTGAGAAAACTGCCGTGTCACGATGTCAAGTCAATGGAGAAAAACCGAAAACAGACAACATTATGGACACCTGATTCCTTGCATAAGCAGAGAAAACCTAGCACAGCTCCGTGGATGACATATCTGCCTATGTCGAGTGAGCAGTTCATATTCTTGAGTGTGTAAATAAGCCAGCCTGCAGAGAGGAAAACAGAGACCTGCAGAATCAGCTTGAGACAGCAATGAGATTTGCCTGATGGTTTTCCAGCTCCTACGTGACCCAGTATTTTACGGCCTGCACATTTATGTTTCCTTTTGTATCCTTTCAGCTAAATCCCTTACTACCTGAGTTAGCTGGAGTGGCCTTCTCCTCCTTATAAAGTACCCTGGACAACAAATTACTTTGCTGGCTCTGCCCCCAAACCCTTCTAGCTTAAATTGTCCTGCCTCTAACTTCCAGGAAGGTGTAAGCCTAATATACTAAGCAGCCTCATTTTGCATCCCAGCTGTAGCTGGACAGCCAACCCGAGGGAAATCATAAAGGTTAGGCCAAACATTCTCGTTCTAGAGAATTTAAATTAAGTTGAAGAGGTACAAATTAAGGCTCACAATTCATGTGACCTACAAACTCCTGTGGAGCTAGGGGGGTCATAAATCAGAACAAGCCAGGGGCATGTGCAGTCACAAGTTCTGGGGCACGGGGACATCCTCCGTGAGCACAGGACTTGAGTAAGCACAGAGAAGCTAGGAAAGTGGCTCAGATGCAGAGGGGAGTGGGAATGAGCCTTCAAACCTCGGTCTACGGAGCTACAGAGGAATACGCTTAGACCTGGTCCCAGCCTCAGGGAGCTGACTCTGTGTTTTGTGCTTGGATATTCAGGATACCCTTTGTTCAATAAATCTTTGTAGGCATTGCTTTCCATGACAGCCTTGACTAGGCTGAGGAGCCCTGCCCTGCAAGAAGCTTCCTGAGCTTGTCCTTGAAGGATGGATTTTTTTTCTTGAAGGCTGAATTTTTTGCATTTGGAAATAGAAGGGAAAGATGAACAATACTAATTAAAGTTATCATCTACTGAGTATCTGCAGTGTGTGTCAAGAATTTATAAACACTCTCTCACTTCGTCTCACCACAGCCCCAAGGAATAAATATTATCTTATTATCCCCATGGAATCTGGTCTTCCCATCACAGATGAGAACTGCAGACTTTCAATGCATCCTAGATCAGGTAGGCAGTAACTGGGGAGCCTCAGAGCCGCTTCTGGCCTGTCATGCTGCAGAGTTCTCTTGAACATTCTACTATAATGTTCCTAAGTTGGGAGAATAACAACAATAAAAACCATCAGAATCAGAAAATTCTCAATGAGTATGGGATAGCCAGTGAGCACGCTGGCTTAATCATCACAGTGGTTGTTTCTCTGCTGGGAAGCAATGGAAAATAGGGAAGCAGTATGAAGGTGCCAGGCTCAGTCAGACTACAGGGGCCAGGGAAGCTCGGCAGGTGAGTTTTCACTTCAAACCGCATGCCATTTTGCAGAGATATTTCAATTTGTTGAGTGAAAAGGTAATTGGCACTATTAAAGCAAGTACTTAAAAGTCTAGAATGGCTGCAATAAACCTAAAAGCTTATTGGAAAAAGAGACTAAAGGGCTATGAGGCTATGTTTATATCTCCACCCTTGACCTTGCCCCAAAGCTCTATAATTAATTAAACTTAGCATCACCAGGTAATGTGTCATGGCTGCTTCAAATATAAAATAACCCAGGAGTATCTGGATTTTCTGACCAGATATGCACCCACTTCTGGCCTGGTTCCTCATTCTCAGTTACTGTCAACACCATCCACCTGGGTTCTTAAGGCCCAAACCTAGGAATTACACTTGATGCTTTCTTTCCCTCTGCATGCCCCACATACACGTCAAAAGCAATTCCTGTCAACTCTACTTCCAAATGATTTAGAATCCCAACATTGGTCTTTACTTTCCCACGCTGGTCCAAGCCAAAATGGCCATTCGCCTAGATCACTGCACTAGCCTCTTGAGTGGATACTTATCACCTTATTAGCTGTACGACATATGAGCCTTTTTTTACACTTAAAGAACGTGCCATGCAAAACTTGCTTCCTGCTATAGAGGCTGAGATCACAGGACACAAATTTCTCCAGCTTCTCTTCTTGCAGAACCTCAACAAACCGGAGACAACGGCCCAGAACCTTGAGTCTGAAGCCAGTGATTCTCTGGGCTCATTAATACGCTGACCCAAAAATCACTTTCTGAGTAAACCAGAAAGCTGGATTTTTCTGCTTGCGACTAGGGACTCAATGAATAAAGTTCTCTAATGGGTACCCTTTCTTCACAGAGGAGTACGTGTACTAAATATGATCTTAAATCTCCCTGCCTTCAACCAACCAATGGAATCCTATCTCACCTAGGATCAGGGAAGACTCCTGAAATGCAATCATGTAGGACCTACAAGACCAAATGTGATCTGACCCGTGTGCCATATAACCCACTTCTTGCCACTCTGCCCTGTTTCCTACATGTCAGCCACACTGGCCTTCTTCATCTTCCTTCTGTAGGATTCCTGCACTTGCCCTTCATTCAACATGACTGATCCTCCCACAGATGTTCACATCCTCAACTCCTTTGTATCAGTCAGGTCTTAGCTCAGGTAACAGCTCCTCAAACAAGACTTCCTTGACTGTCCCCATTGAATTAACCTTCCTCCAACCCAGTCATGCTCTGGGAAATTGCCCAACTTTCTTTCTTGACACTTAGCACTCTTGGAAACTATCTTATTGTTTGATTCATTGACTTAGTACTGCCTGCCCTCCCCCTGCATACACACACACACACACACACACACACACACACACACACACACACAGAAAGTTAAAGAGTTCAGATTTTGTCCATTTCTATATTCCACTGCCTAGAACAGAGCCTAGCACATAGTAAGGCACTCTGTGAATAAGATGTAAATCTCAAAGAAGTTTTTAAAACAAAAGAAAAACTAACAAATTTAATATCTATTTGACAAAAAATTTCAATACTTATTACTTGCAGGGATGTAAGCCAGATAGGTAGAATAAAAAATATTCCATGGGAGATAGCTCAGAAGAACTGGCATAATGATGCCATCATTTTTTAAAAGGGACATTTGGAAGCCCCAAAACTCTCAAACACAGAGTGTGAGCAAAATAGTTTGGGATTGTATTTGAGTGTATTACCTATCAGAATTCATGTTATCTGTAAAAGAAGTCAAAAGAAAATGTTGATGAGGAAAAGATCGTTCAGAAGAATTTCAGATTGTCCGTGAGGAGAATCAATCAGAGGTGGATACCTTGTTACAAAGGAGAATTTTAGACATCTAGGTCTTACTGAAGAGCTCAGGTCCTTGGAGAAACTCACAATGAGTGAAATAAGGGAAAGCCATACAATTCCAGGTAAGCTATTCATATGTAAATGCAATTCCTGAATTGAATAGACATATGTGAGCACATATGACTAATTACCCAAGAAAATGCTCAAAGTAACCTTCTGTCCTCTATGGAGGAGGTGGAGGAGGAGAAGGAAGAAGAAGAGGGAAAGAATGCACTGTTGCTGCCCTCCTAGTAGGTACACACTTCTGCAAACTCAGTGTTGCATCACTGAATTTCTTCTTCCTCTTTTTCTCTCTCCACTGGAACACTTCTTTTCCTCTGTAATAAGTACCCTGATTTCCCTGAAAGTATTTCCATCCGAGATCAAACCTCAAGAAAACATTTTTGTCACCCTCTTGCTCTTCTTATTTCCCATACCACAGAACATACTGTGCAACTTATAATATAAAAGCATAAATATTCAACTCAACCTAATGGGAGAGCGATACAACATTATCCTACTTACGGAAGGAATTTACTCAGTACATGTGAAATACCGCATGAGCTGTGGCAGATGTTCAGCCAGTACTGCAGAGATACCATATGTAGCTTCTATTCTGGGCCTTTTCGATAATCAAATACAGTGTAAAGAAAGTAAAATTAGCAGCTAAGAAATTAAACATGACCCATATCTCATCTCCTAAGACAGATCGAAGAGCGTACTCAAACAGGTAAGCATCAGTAGTGGAAGTTAAGAAAGAAAATAATTTTCAGGGTATATCACAACAAAAAATCGCTAAAGTCAGGGGCCATATTTATGAGATAATTTCCTCTGTCCTGTAGGAATCAAATTCAAAATGGATGAAGGAATTACTTGGTAACAGTGGTGTGGTAAATCTGAGCTTCTTTTCTGAGCCCCAAGCAAGCAGAATGAAATAAGCTTCATACAATAGTGGTATAAACAGATCCATCCAGCATATGCAATTTACTGACAACAAATCAATATGCTTTGTGGATTCAGGTCTGACAAATCTTAATAGCAAACAAAAGATAATATTTCTCTGAAACAATTCTATACAACACTGCAAAAAATCTCTACCAAGCTTTTCTTTCTGAATACAATTCATCTCCTACCTATCTCAAACTGCTGTCTCTCTGCAGTTATCTTCTGATATAATCTTTGCAGGCTCTAAATAGCATAATTTTACCTGTGTATCACCAAAAAAAAAAAAAAAGGTGTCATGCAGGCTTCAGAAAGCTCTACATGGAATTGTAGAAGTTGACATGGGTTTTTAAATATTCCTGGGTCAGTTTTCATTTATATAATTTTTATTTGAAAGAAGAGCATTCAAAAATCCAGATGCACAATTACATTAGTGCTGGAGTTTGCTAGATTCTGTCATGTTCAAAGCAAGAGATTTTAGGTCAAATATATGCACCTGTAGTTAAATCACTTTCAGTTTCGTCTTCTGCCAGTGTGTGTGAGGAGGAAGTTGGAAAATTCCTCTTGCTAAATATGAGGGAAATGGTTCCTGGGGATATTTGTTAAGTTTTAGAGCTCTATATTTTATAGTGCAAAATATCATAAAGTATGTTATTAACATTAACCTCTCCAGGAATGTAAGTTGGGGCAGCTACTGTGGAAAACAGTATGGAGGTTCCTCCAAAAACTAAAAATAGAGCTACCATATGATCCTGCCATCCCACTCCTGGGCATATATCTGGAGAAAACTATAATTTGAAAAGATACATGCACCCCAATGTTCATTGCAGCACTATTTTTACAATAGCCAACACATGGAAACAACCTAAATGTCCATCAAGAAGAGGAATGGGGGCTTCCCTGGTGGCGCAGTGGTTGAGAGTCCGCCTGCCGATGCAGGGGACATAGGTTCGTACCCTGGTCTGGGAGGATCCCACGTGCCGCGGAGCAGCTGGGCCCATGAGCCATGGCCACTGAGCCTGCGCAACCGGAGCCTATGCTGCACAACGGGAGAGGCCACAACAGTGAGAGGCCCGCGTACCGCAGAAAAAAAAAAAAAAAAAGAAGAGGAATGGATAAAGAAGATGTGGTACATATATACAATAGAATATTACTCAGCCATAAAAAAGAATGAAATAATATCTTTTGCAGCAACATGGATGGATCTAGAGATTGTCATACTAAGTGAAGTAAGTCAGAAAGAGAAAAACAAAAAAACCTTATGATATCACTTATATGTGGAATCTAAAACATGACACAAATGAATTTATCTAAGAAACTGAAACAGAGTCACAGACATAGAGAACAGACTTGTGGTTGCCAAGGGCAGGGGAGGGTATGATTGGGAGTTTGGGATTAGCAGATGTAAACTATTATATAGAGAATGGATAAACAACAAGATCCTACTCTATAGCACAGGGAACTATATTCAATATCTTGTGATAAACCATGATGGAAAAGAATATGAAAAAGAATGTATATACATGTGTAACTGAATCACTTTGCTGTGCAACAGAAAGTAGCACAACATTGTAAATCAACTATACTTCAACAAAATATATTTTTAAAAATTAGCCTGTCTAGAAGTTCTCAGAAAGACACATCTTTAGTTTGAAATTTTCCTAAAGAAAAATAAACTTAAAAACTACTGTGAATTTTTACTCCAACTACATGATGGAGAGGGTCTACAAGTTCCTCAATCTTATAAATGAATAAAAGACACCTTCTGGAGGGAAAAAAACCTAAACAGAATTTCCTTAAAGTTAATTGGAATTTTCTTTGCAACTGAGCATACCGTATGCCGTGGCACTCTGTTATAATACACTATGTACCTTACAAAAGTAGTGAGGGACATTTTCTACTATTAAAAGAAAAATGCTTTCTGGGTCAAAAACATCATAGCTAGAGATTGAAATAATACAGGTGCAACAGAATATTACATTGATAACTGGAGTTATGGTATAAAAAAGCATTATAACACCAATGAAAATGAAGTCAAATGCACATGAAAATTCAAAATATATACCTTGAGGCAGAGGGAAGACAGGGTTGTCATACAAAGAGGAAGAAGTAAACCCACCTGTCCTCAAGCAAAGAACCTCTGAAAATAAAGGTGTAGGGAGAAGATCTATTAATAGATAAACTTGAATGAGGGAAATCTAGTTCTCACTTCTCAGCAGATACTGTTTCCCCAAATACTTTAAGATAGGCAGAGTTCTCCTGACTCCTTCCCCACTCAGACCATAGGCCAGAGGAGACAATCTCAGCACAACCTCTAGTTTGTATTCGTAGATTCCTAAATCACCCTTCCCTTTCTCTATGCCTGAGATTTTGGTCCTGACTCTCCTTGGACCCAAGTTCCCAGCACAATACTACAGGCTTGGACATCCATCTGAGGCCCCATTTAATCTGATGACTCTGCACATCCATCTTGCACTCCCTTGCCTTTCCTGCGCACATGTTAGTCTCCCAACACCTTGAACTTCGGTGCTGCTGAAGGAAAAAAGTTCTGCTCCAACTTGTAGCACCAAAGAACTCTATCTACATTCTGTCAAGCCTCAGGTCTCAAAGGGATTTGCACCGTGAAGAACATGTTCACAATAACATTTCTTAACAGTTATGACCCTTGTAAGCACGGGATGTCATTCTGGCTAATTATGTAATGGGAAATTTACTGGGAACCACATTGAGAGCCAGGGATCAATAGGGTAAACTAAAGCATCAGACTTAGAAATGTATAGACACTAAGACCCACACCCCAGGACCAGAAAGCAAACATTATGGGAAAGTTTTCAGAGTGAGAAGGGACTAGTTGGCATGTAGCCCTTGGTATGGATGAACACCTCTCTTCTTTAGTTTATTTATTCTCCTCTTTAATATTCCACAGAGGGAGAGTCTCATTGCCTAGCTTAAGGGATAAGGCTTTTTTACTTTTTCAAAACCTGAGGTGTAGCTGATTTACAATGTTGTGTTAGTTTCAGATGTACAGCACACTGATTCAGTTATACATATGTATATATACACACATGTATACATATACAGATATGTATATGTATGTGTATCTATATATATACACACATATATATTCTTTTTTCAAATTCTTTTCCATTATAGATTATTACAAGATATTGAGTAGAGTTCCCTGTACAATACAGTAGGTCCTTGTTGCTTATCTATTTTATATATAGTAGTGTGTATCTATTAATCCAAAACTCCCAATTTATCCCTCCCCCCCACTTCCCCTTCGGTAACCATATGTTTGTTTTCTATGTCTGTGAGTCTATTTCTATTTTGTAAATAAATTCATTTGTATCATTTTTTTAGATTCCACATATAAGCAATATCATATGATATTTGTCTTTCTCTGACTTAGTTAACTTAGTATGATAATCTCTAGGTCCATCCATGTTGCTGCAAATGGCATTACTGCATTCATTTTATGGCTGAGTAATATTCCATAATATATATATACCACATCTTCTTATGGTGCCATAAAATATGTCCAGAGGGGAAAATGAGAAGCCACAAAATGAATCTGAAATGCTACTTAGAAAGGAGAAAAGATTAGCCAATACTACTAGCAAATTAGATTTCCCAAGAGAATAGTGGCCTGACCAGATACTGTATCTAGTACAAATAATTATACTAAAATCATGTTAGTGAAATATTTCTTCTATGTTAGATATAGAGTTCTATTAAGATTTCAGAACCCATTTAATGCCCCAAATTCATATACATTCTAGTTAATGGAAGCCCCCAAAATCTTACAGCTAGAATAAGAGACTCTCATTATAGAAGTAAAGACTTTTAAAAAAACAAACTAATAATGTGTATGACTGAATTAATTTTCTAATGTGAATGGAATTCTGTCATTTGGGTTCCATATACTGACCACATTTAATTCTCACAAAATCGTTGTGAGGCAGGTATTACTAGACACTTTGAAGGTGAGAAGACTGAGCTTAGAGATCTAAAATACCTGTAAACTCCTGAAAGCAACAGTATTTGAACCAAGATATGTCTGTTTCTAAAGGAAATATTATGCCCTGTGGAACGAAATCAAGACCTGTGGGGACAATGTTAGTCACAGTTGCAGAACTCACCCAAAGGAAGCTAGACTATTAACTGATACTGGGACCATCGGGTGACTTAAGAAAATGCTCTTGCTTGGAAATTTGAATTGATAAATATGGCATAGATGAGGCAGGTGATATCCATGTATCCTACTGCCTATTTGACCTGGACCCTTGCATGTGCAATAGAGATTTCAAAATTAATATGTCAAAAATAAAACTGTTTCTACCCTCAAACTTCTTGCCCCCATAATCTTCCCTGTCTCAGTTCAATAAATGTCACCATCAATAACCCATCTGCTCAAAAAGCATTGCCATTAGATATGTATACTTAGTTTTGATTTTGGAATTATCCTTTCAAAAATAAGTTCTAAGAGGTGTGAGATGCTTTCTACCTTGTTAACAACCATTTTACTCCAGCCTTTTAATGCCTGGCACAAAGGTAGATGGTATATAAATATCTCTTAATTAGAGGTCATGACTGAGTTTATGACTAAAGTATGTCAAACTTAATCAGAAATGAGGCAACAAAGGAAGTAAAGTAGAAAAAGTGGTCACGAGGGCCTCCATTTTCCCACCCAACACGTAAGAAGCCAGAAATCACAACTCCATCCTAACGACAAGTAAAAGTTGCACGAACTGAAAAATCAACAACTCTTCTTAGATTTGTCAGAGAAGTATGCTCGCACGGCAATTTTCTGCCTCTGCTGATATCATGGGAGATATCAGCGGAAGAACACAGAGCATCACAATTAGGGGAACAGAAGCCCATAAGCACAAACCTCCATGGGAACCAGTGGGGAGGCAGGAAACCTGGGCTGTAGCTGACAAACTGTTAGAGGCTTAGCATGGTGGAGGCTGAGAGACAAAATTCCATGGGGACCCGGTCACGGGGCCCCCCAACACTTCAGTGAATTTCACCTGCGGGAGCTCAAACAGGTGCTCACAGTGTGTAATAGGGAAAAATCTCCTTGAGCTTCTGGCAAGTGGAGAAGAAGAGGAATCTTTCTGAGATACACCAGAGAACTTTATTTCTCTTAAAAAGGTCAGTTCTCAAGAGAAAGTAATTGACCAGACCCTAACCTACTGGGGTTTCATCAGAGCCTAACTGACCTGGGGGGGACAGGCAGGCGGGCACAAATACCCAACCCTAGCCAACTTTGGCCAACCTGACCCACCTAAGAAGTGTGGAACATATTAAGAACATGTGTGAAGTTTACTGAAACCTGAACATGTCACTACAGAACACTTCTCCTCCCCCACGCCTCACCACCACATTACTAAAGGCCTGTTTATAGCAGTTTCTTTTACTCAGTACATCAAGTTGGGCAATGAAGGAAAAATTACAAGACCTACTAAAAGGCAAAAACACAGTCTGAAAAAAAGAGCAAGCATCAGAACCAGACTCTGATATGGCAGGTTTGTTGGAATTATCCAATCAAGAACTTAAAACAACTACGATTAAGATGGATAAAGTAAGCAGCATGCAAGAAGAGATGGGCAATGTAAGAAGAGATATGGAAATCCTAAAAACGAACCAAAGAGAAATGAGACAGGTCAAAATACTATAAGTGAAGAATGCCTTGATGGGCTCATTAGTCCTTGGCATGGCTGAGGAAAGAATCTCTAAGTTTGAGGACATTCCAATAGAAACTGCCAAAACTGAAAAGCAAAGAGAAAAAAGACTGCAAAAACCAGAATATCCAAGAATGGGACAACTACAAACAGGTAACCTACACATACCAGTAATTCTGGAATAAGAGAGAAAGAAAAACAATAAATATTTGAAACAATAATGACTGAGGGCTTCTCCCAGATAAAGTCAGTTAGAGAAGAGCTAACACTTATCCTTCTCAAACTCTTACAAAAAGTTTCAGAGCATGGAACACTCCCTGACTCATTCTACGAGGCCACCATCTCCCTGATACCAAAACCAGACAAAGATATCACGCAAAAAAAGAAAATTACAGGCCAATATCACTGATGAACATAGATGCAAAAATCCTCAACAAAATACTAGCAAACAGAATCCAATAGCACATTAAAAGGCTCATACACCATGATAAGACAAAAGCTGATAGACATGCAAGTTGAAATAGATGTATCCACTACTGTAGTTGGAGACTTCAACACCCCTCTTTATCAGAAATGGATAGATCCATTTGGAGAGCAAGCAGACAATTAGAAAGCAAATAGAACATTAAAATTGATGGGATATATATTCAACTGGACATACGTACAATCAACTGGATATAAGGGACATCTAGAGACTAGTTTATTCAATAACAGCAAAAAGCACATTTGTCTCAGGCTCACATGGAACGTTCACCAGGGTGGACCACATTCTGGGCCACAGAGTTACCTTAACAAACTTAAAAGAATAGAAATCAAACAATGTCTGTTCTCAGTCAACCACGCAATTAAGGTAAAATTGGTATCAGAACAATAGCTGTAAAAATCCCCAAATAGTTGGATATTTTAAAACATACTTCTAAATAACACATGGGTGAAAGAAGAAATCTCAAGAGAAATAACAAATATTTTGAACTAAATGAATATAAGAACAGAACTTATCAAATTAGTGGGATGCAGTGAAAGCCGTGCTGGAAGCCCTAGCTAATGTAATAAGACAAGAAACAGAAATAAAGGGCATATATATTGGGAAGGAAGAAATAAAACTGTCTTCATATGCAGATGGCATGATCATTTATGTAGAAAATCCAAAAGAATTAACAAAATAATCTCCTGGAACTAATAAATGATTATAGCACAATTACAAGTTCCAACGTTAACATACAAAAGTCAATCATATTTCTATATACCAGTAATGAACAAGTGGAAATTGAAATTCACACACAGCATTGTATACATTAACACCATCAAAAATGAAATATTTAGGTATAAATCTAACAAAGTGTGTATTGAATTTATATGAATAAAACTCCAGAACTCTGATGAACATAGATAAAGAAAAACTAAATAAATGGAGAGATATCCCATGTTCTGGAATAGAAAGAGTCAGTATTTTCAAGACATCAGTTCTTCCCAAAATGATCTATAGATTCAATGCAATCCCAATCAAAACCCCAGCAAGATACTTTGTGAATATCAACAAACCAATTCTAAAGTTTGTATGAAGGGGAGTGGCCAAGATGACAGATTAGGAAGACCCTGAGCTAACCTCCTCCCAAGGGTGCACCCAAATTACAGCTATTACAGAGAAACTATTGATGAGAGTGACCTAAAGACTAGCAGAAAAGGTTGTTCACAACTAAAGATTCAAAGAAGGAACCACAATGAGATGGATAGGAGGGACAAAGACATGGTAGAGTCAAGACCTATACCCCCAGGTAGGTGACTCACAGATGGGAGGATAATCACAATTGCAGAAATTCTCCCCAAGGAGCAAAGGGCCCAAGCCCCACGTTGGACTCCCAAGAGGATCCTGCAGTGGGAAGATGAGCTGCCAGAATGTCTGGTTGAGGGTAGGGTTTGCACACAAGAGAACAAGAAGGCTGCAGGAAACAGAGCCCCTGTCTAAAAGGCACACACAAACTCTCACAGGCTCCAAGCCCCAGTGCAGAGGCAGTAATTTGACAGGAACCTGGGTCAGACCCATCTGGTGATCTTGGAGAGCCTCCCAAAGAGGCAGGATGCAACGGGGGCTCCCCCTGGGGAATAGACATTTATGACAGCCTATTTGGGGATCTTGTTCTACCACAAGGGTACCAGTGCTGGAAAGTGTCATTTTGGAGTCACCCCTCTAGCCCGATAGCATCATGGGCTCACCTGCCTGCCAGCCAGTCAGCAGCAGTTCCAGGAGCCCCAGGTCAAGCAGTCAGCCACCTGGGGACACAGCCCAACTCAGGATCTTCATTTTAAACAGAAATTAAACATTTCTGCTCTGGGAAGGACACTGTATTCTACTACAATGGTGGAGACGGGCCATTATGAATTTTCCAAACCCAAGACGTGTAGAACATTGAGACTGAATTCAGCTGTCAACTATGGTCTCTGAGTAATAATGATGTATATGTAGGTTCATCCCTCGTAACAAGCCGTCCCACTCTGGGGGGAGATACTGATAACAGGGGAGGTTATCCTTGCGAGGGGCAGGGGAATATGGAAATCTCTGTACCTTCTGGTCAAGTTTGCTGAGAATCTCAAACTGCTCTAAAAATAAAGTCTATTTTTAAAAATGTGGTCATGAGAGAAGTTAGAAGATACACCAAAAGATTCAGAGACTGACGTACCGGCCTTGTAAATGGAGGAACCGTAAAATGAAGACCCACAAACTCTTCCTTCTAAGGTCCTACATCTTTCAGTGTGAGGGTGTATCAGGCCTGAAGTTCCTACCTTTGTTGCTAAGATTTCCATGCTTTCCAACTTCTCTTATTGCCTCTAATATATTTAAAGCTTACCCTGTCACTAGCACTTGAATTACTGAGAGTCTCTATTCCCTGTAACAATAAAAATGTTAAGGAAGATGAAAGAAAAAATAAGAAGGAGTGCTGAGAGAGGAAGAGAAAAATGGAAAGCATGGTATTTTGGGTGTGAGAGAAACAGAGAATTTCAAGAAATAAATAATCTTTTAGTGTTGTGATGTGTCACAAGTATAGTCAAGTATGAAAAAATTGAAAAGTGCCTAACAGACATACAATTGAAATGCCATAAATGTGTGTGTGTGTGTGTGCATGTGTGTGATGAAGTACACACATGTGCATATGCACACATAGCTGTGGGGTGGCAGTGAGGACAGACAGTGGAGGAGGGGACAGAGTAGGAGCTGACGACAGGGTGCACTGATTTAAATACAGCTTTTTAACCCTGACAATAAATGAACACATGTGACCTGAATTTTTAAAGTTTTCCTGTACCTTTAAGAATGTGAAATTTTCAGGGAGCTGTCTCCAGCCCTGAGATCTGTTTAAGTTTTGCCTGAACATCACTAACTAAATCATTTCTGCAGATTTCCATAATCTTACTCACCAATAGTTTTCTATGTTGCCATAACAATTCACCACAGCTTTAGGGTCTTAGATGCACACAAAGTGTGTTATCTTACAGTTCTGTAGGTCAAAAGTCTGAAGCAGGTCTCACTGGGCTAAAATCAATATGTCACTGAGCTGTGTCATTTTCTGGAGCCTCTAAGAGAGTCTGCTGGCCCTGGACTCCTGGTCCTTCCTTCATCTGAAAAGTGAGTAATGGTGCACTGTCACGTCACATCACTAACTTCCTCCCCTAACTCTTCCTCTGGTTTTAAGGAGCCTTGGGATGAAGTACTGGGCCCCCAACCCAGGGTAATGTCTCTATTTTAAAATCAGCTGAGTAGCAACGTAATCCCACGACAAACCTTAATTCCCCTTTGATGTGTAACAAAGCCTGTCCTGGGTCCTGGGATGAGGAGGTGGAGGTCTCTGGGAGCTCATCGCTGCGCCCCACACATTCTTGTGTCCACCTTCTAGGGTGTTGCACCAGGTCATCCATTTCAATCCATTCAACATAGCATCTAACACTTACTGTGTGCTGCCTGTATGCCAGGCATGTGACCTAACCACACAGAAAACATGTGTGGGCGGGCAAGGAGGGTAGGGGCGTTCACTTTAATTTCTGTGTATCTGAAACCTCCCACCCCTACTTCATCTCAGACGTGCAGTTCACCGAGTTCTCCTCCTGCCCTATGGATTTTTAGCCAAAAGAAAATATTTCTTCTTCTGGGAAAGAATCTCTGGAAATACAGTTTCTTCCCCACTGCGTGCGTATGCTGCATCGTCACTACTGCTGTGCTTGCGGAAGCGGATAATTCGATTTTTAATGAAAAATTATGTTGTTCTCTAATTAGATAAAAAGTATTTTAAATTCTGGAAGTTAATATGAATACTTTTCCAGGAATATATTGTGCTGAAGTAGGACCAAGCTTCTTTAGGGGGCTTTCTATTTCTGTTTCGAGGTAAACTTCATTATGATTGCTGCTGCTTTGGAAGAAGTGGGATGCTGTTCCCATGGCAACACATAGACGTTAGAAGCCTCCTTCATAGCTCTCACCCTAACTCCTCTTCTCTCACACTCTCTTCCTCCCTCCCCTTCTTTCCTCCTTCCCTCCTTCAAACAAAACATTGTCAAGACACTCATATATTCAGAATTTTTTCCCCCTCTAGCCTTCTTTTCTATAAATACTGTGAAAATAATAAGTACATTTTGCTATCGTAAAAGTTCTTTAGAAAATAGTCACTAGGCAAAACAAAGCAGTTCTACATATTTTTCTGCATCTTCAGATTTGGTGTTTTAAATTTAAGTGCATGTGAACAAACGCCGTTCCAGTTCAAAAGACCTAGGAAATATTTTATGCAGAAAAAGATTAAATTTTAAAAATGCATATTTATGGCCTATTACTTGAAATTTGGATTTAATGAAAGAATGGAAAGCAAGGACTAAATCAAGATAAAAGCTTTTACCATTCTTCCCAGCAAAGGAATGTCCTTATCATAAACTAACCAGAGCTTGAATTCTTTTCCATTTTCTGAGATCAAGCATTCCATTCACAGGTAGACTTCTTTCTCCTAAGAATACGAATTATTACCAAGGGTGTAGAAGATATCTACAGATCAGAGAGATCGGAGATGCACATTGGTCCAGAGGATAAAATTTCACATCAATTAATTAGAGATAAACCAAGGCACAACCATTTAATATTTATTTATTTTTCAATGCAGAAGGGGAATTGGTGTTAATCAAAAATTCAGTCTTTGATAACAACGAACGCAGGACAGGACATTAAAATGCCTTTCCTTTACATTGATACCCTGGTGTTCCTTCATTCTGTGGTACAACTAGTGACTATGACACAGCTACTTCTGGAGTCACTCGGCACTTGTCTTCCCAGTGAAATGCAGGGAATCCCAGGGCTTGGCTAACCACTCGTGACAGCAGAAACCCACTTCCACCGAAGCATTTGTGCTGCCTCCTTCAGATGCCCCCTTTCTGTGACTTATCTCCCTCCTACTACCTTTCTCACAAATATTATTACTTGCCCAGCCTACATCAGGAGCTGTGTTCTGATGATTCAAAGGTAAAAAGATTCATAAAAGATCTGGTTCCTCCCTCCACAGTTAAGTCAAGTGGGGAGAGAGACATATACAGTGGCTTTCAAATATTTGAAAGGATGTTTTAAATTCTCCATAATAAAAAAAATACACATTATTTTTCAACCTAGTAGACACGTACATTGAGGGGAAAATGATTCACAGAGCAGTAATTATTGTTATGCATGATATACTCTGCATACTTTCTATTTTACTTTTTCTGTTACTTTTTTCATGCCGATCTATTAAATTGTTTTAATGATCCACTATGTTTCAGATCAAAGCTGGAAAAATATGGCCTTAAACAATGTATGCAGACAACAAAATTCCAAAGGACAGGGACCTAGTACTTTGTATTTACTATGCAGCCCCAAATGCTTTTCAAACTCCATAGCACAGGTGAGCTAACATAACCCAACATAAGCCTGTTGGATGGATGGATGGATGGATGGATGGAAGAAAAGAAGGAATAAACATTTCCAGTAGTCCCTAACACTTCGTAAATAATCAGAAAAAAGATTTACTGGAGATCGAGGACTTGAGATGAGATGTACTTTTTTTAGATGTTGGGGGTAGGAGTTTATTAATTTATTTTATTTATTTTTGCTGTGTTGGGTCTTCGTTTCTGTGCGAGGGCTTTCTCTAGTTGTGGCAAGCGGAGGCCACTCTTCCTTGTTGCGGAGCACAGGCTCCAGACGCGCAGGCTCAGTAGTTGTGGCTCATGGGCCTAGTTGCTCCGCGGCATGTGGGATCTTCCCAGACCAGGGCTCGAACCCGTGTCCCCTGCATTGGCAGGCAGATTCTCAGCCACTGCGCCACCAGGGAAGCACGGGATGTATTTTTTTCAGAGAAAATTATTACCTAACTGCCTGCAAAGGACCAAAGCCTTGAGAGGTCAAGGAATTTCGGGATATAACAAACCAGAATGCCGACCGTGTTCTTTTTCAAGGCGATGAACTCATTTGGCCCCTTAGCTTTATGTGTTACCCGTATACTGATGATGGCCAGATTTATACCTTCAGCTCCAACCTCGCCCTGAGCACCCAATACTTATTTTCAGCTGTCTCCTTAAATCTCCACTTGGATACCCAATACTCAAGCCACACTTAACATTTCCGAGAAAAATCCTCTATATCCTACTCTTCCCATCTTACTTCCCTCCCATCTGACATTAACGGAATCACCATCCACACAGTCAATGAGCCAAAATTAAGTCTTCCTTGAGAGCCTTGTTTCATAATCTCTACTTGTTATTGATCAATAAATCTTTTGCCTCCATCTTTTAGATCCATTGGAACTGGTGGAATTCTTATTAGCTCATCTGCTACCACTTTGCCCAAATCACGATAATGTCTTGGCCAGATGACTGCATTTGTACTTTAACTGATCTTTTTTGCCTCTTTTTCTGTAAGTACTGCCTTTCAAAAAAACCCACAAAGTGTCTAGAGGAATCTTTTTAAAGGGTAAATCTTACCTCCCTTACTTAATACTCTGCGTTATCTCCTCATTGCACTTAGAAGCAATTAAAATACTTATTCAATCTGACAGATTCCTCCAATATATAATAGTAATGGTGATTAGATTCTAAAGCCAGACCACTTGTGTTAGTAACAGATTCCGCCACTTACTAGCTATACATTTTTCTATATGATCTTGGCTGAGCCATTTATTTTCTCCTTGTTCAGTGTCCTAATTTACAAAATAGTGATTAATAATAGTACCTTTGTCATAGACATAGGATTAGAAATAAATTAAGTTAATGTTTGCTTGAAATACCATTGGAACTGGTGGAATTCTTATTAGCTCATCTGCTACCACTTTGCCCAAATCACGATAATGTCTTGGCCAGATGACTGCATTTGTACTTTAACTGATCTTTTTTGCCTCTTTTTCTGTAAGTACTGCCTTTCAAAAAAACCCACAAAGTGTCTAGAGGAATCTTTTTAAAGGGTAAATCTTACCTCCCTTACTTAATACTCTGCGTTATCTCCTCATTGCACTTAGAAGCAATTAAAATACTTATTCAATCTGACAGATTCCTCCATATATAATAGTAATGGTGATTAGATTCTAAAGCCAGACCACTTGTGTTAGTAACAGATTCCGCCACTTACTAGCTATACATTTTTCTATATGATCTTGGCTGAGCCATTTATTTTCTCCTTGTTCAGTGTCCTAATTTGCAAAATAGTGATTAATAATAGTACCTTTGTCATAGACATAGGATTAGAAATAAATAGTTAATGTTTGCTTGAAATAATGTTTGGTCCATTGTGTATGTTATATGTTATTATTATGTTATTGTCCTTCTTGCTGATAGAATAGTTGTTATTATACACTATCTGTCTCTGTTGACTTTTTAAATTTTACCTTAAACCAGTCCTCTCTACCCATTCCCAGCAATGTTCCGGCTACTCTGGCCTTTGCTGTCTTGAGGAGGAGGCGCAGTCTTTACACTTGTTCTTGTCTCCTGGGACTTCTCTTACCCCAGCTGTTTGTGTAAATTGATCCGTTCAAGTCTTAGCTCAGATATCACTTCGTCTGGAAGGTGCCCCCTCACCACCCTACCTGAAGCAGCCCTTATTCCCTCTGCACACTTCAGTCACTCTATTCCATACCCCCTTTAATTTTCCTCAGAACATACACTATTTATTTTATTAATTTGCTATTTTGTAGGGAACGGTTTGTTTATTATTCATTCTTGCCCTTGGAAATGTAAGTTTCTTTAATGAAAAATACAATAGCTACTCAGAATGTATTTGTAAAATCACTATGTATTTATGTGTATATATATTTGACTATTTATGTGTAATACTGTATAGGTATTCATATATTATATATACACCTACATACACATATATACATAGTCAAGTATAAATATATTAAATTTATGAAAAAGAATTGCAAGAGTCATTGCTAGACAGGTTCTATGGCTTTTGGAAAGAGATTTCATGGTATTTCATAAGTCTGGGAGTGCCATTAAAGAAATTAAAGCACGGAAGTAAAGTGATGAGGTTTTCAAGTTATAAAGAACTCTGGCAGCAGAGCTGAGAATGGTTTGGACTGGACAACACTGAAGGACATTATATCCGTTAGAGGTCTTTTGGAAAAAATCCATTTGAGTTACGTGTCTAAACTGCTGAGTCAGTAGAAATGAAACTGAGAGCCAGTATTCAAGAGACACTGTGCATTTGCTGTTCCCTAGTCCTCACTTGCCAGGAAGCACCAAGGTGTGGGGTTCTGTCTGCTCAAAGGAAGTAAGTTGTGTCCCCAAGTGCAGCCAACTCTAATCCGGAGGTTCATCAGGAGAACAAATGGTGATTAAATACGTGAATTCAATGGAGCCTGTCAACCTAGAGTCTGAAGGAGGGCCCTTCCCTTGTGAGACTCAAAGATGAGAGCATCCCAGTGAGATCGCAGCTCCTGTCTTTTGCTGCCCCTGCCCCAGCCCTTGTGGGTCATCGAGGTCCTGCTCAGCCCACACTCTGCCCCCTGCAGGAGTGGGCAGGTTGGCTGGGCCACGAGTGTATTAAATCTGGGACCAAAACTCCTTGGAACCTTCTGGTCCCAACGCTCACTATGACACACATCATCAAGATTTTCACCTATTCGAGTTAACTTTCACCCATCCTCTTCTTTCTCCCTTCAGTTCAGCTTCCATTAGGCGCCCCCTGTCAATCAAATGCGTGTGAAATCCAAAGTGTACCATATTCTGATCCTTCTTCAGTAGCCTCTGAGTCCCAGATGCATTCATGAATGGGCTCAGCTTGTAATTTACTCTTTTTCTTAATTGAAGTACAGTCGATTTACAATGTTGTGTTAGTTTCAGGTGTACAGGAAAGTGACTCAATTATACATACATATATATCTTTTTCAAATTCTTTTCCATTACAGGTTATTACAAGATATTGAGTAGAGTTCCCTGTGCTATACAGTAGGTCCTTGCTGGTTATCTATTTTATATATAGTCATGTATATCTGTTAATCCCAAATTCCTAATTTATCTCTCTCCCCTCCTTTCCCCTTTGGTAACCATAAGTTTGTTCTCTATGTTTGTGAGTCCATTTCTGTTCTGTAAACAAGTTCGTTTGTATTATTTTTTAGATGCCACATACAAGTGATATCATATAATATTTGTCTTCCTCCGTCTGACTTACTTCACTTAGTATGATAATCTCTAGGTCCATCCATGTTGCTGCAAATGGCATTACTTCATTCTTTTCATGGCTGAGTAATATTCCATTGTATATATGCACCACATCTTCTTTATCCATTCCTCTGTCAATGGACATTTAGGTTGTTTCCATGTCCTGGCTATTGTAAATAGTGCTGCAGTGAACACTAGGGTGCATGTATCTTTCCAAATTAGAGTTTTGCCTGGATATATGCCCAGGAGTAGGATTGCTGGATCATATGGTAGTTCTATTTTTAGTTTTTCTTAAGGGACCCCATTACTGTCCTCCATAGTGGCTGTATCAATTTACATTCCCACCAACTGTGCAGGAGGGTTCCCTTTTCTCCACATCATCTTCTCCAGCATTTATTGTTTGTAGACTTTTTGATGATGGCCATTCTGACCAGTGTGAGGTGATACTTCATTGTAGTTTTGATTTGCATTTCTCTAATAATTAGTGATGTCAAGCATCTTTTCATGTGCCCGTTGGCCATCTGTATGTTTTCTTTGGAGAAATGTCTATTTAGGTCTTCTGCCCATTTTTGATTAGGTTGTTTGTTTTTTAGATATTAAACTGTATGAGCTGTTTGTATGTTTTGGAAATTAATCCTTTGTCAGTATCATCGTTTGCAAATATTTTCTCCTAGTCCTTAGGTTGTCTTTTAACTTTCATTTTACACAACATGGGGAATTAATAGGATGGGTCTGAGTTGCCATTAAGAGGATCCTATAGCCCCCTGTAGGTGAGCTCTGGGGCGGGGCAGGGAGGGGCACCGTATCCCTGTGCTGCCATCTGTTTCTGTTTTGCAAATAAGTTCATTTGTATTATTTTTTAGATGCCATATATAAGTGATATCATATAATATTTGTCTTCCTCTGTCTGACTTACTTCACTAGTGTGATAACCTCTAGGTCCATCCATGTTGCTGCAAATGGCATTATTTCATTTATTTTTATGGCTGAGTAGTATTCTATTGTGTGTGTGTGTGTGTGTGTGTGTGTGTGTGTGTGTGTGTGTGTGTGTATACCATATCATCTTTATCCATTCATCTGTGGATGGACTTTTAGGTTGCTTCCATGTCTTGGCTATTGTAAATAGTGTTGCAATGAATATTGGGGTTAATAAGCTACAAAATTTAAAAGACTAGTTGGTCCAGAATAGTTTGAGAACCTCAAAGGAAGACAATGTTGCCTAACCCCACATGCTGGCCTGTCAGATTCGCACTGTGGCTCTGTCAAAGTACAATTAAAGTGGATGTTAAAGTGGATAAGAGATTATGTAGGAGTCCCATATTTTTGGATAGATGACTAGACGGATGAGAGAGTTATTTACCAAAAGAGGTATTAATAAGTCATAGATGGGGCAAGGTTTTTTTGAATATTTATTTTTAGGGGCCCTTGAGATATATAAATATGTGTATACCTTCAAGATAGAGTTACAGATGTGTTGTGTTACATACAAACCCCTATGATAGAGGCTGCAAAGCTGTTACATATCATCCCTATATCTTGTAGGGGAGATGTCAACCCAAATGAAATGTCAACAAGCTAGTTAACATATACGTAAAACTAGAAGCCATATTTTCCCCTCTGCTCTAGGTTTTTGCTTTTACTACGCTATGCTGCTCACTAATCTCCGTCCCTAACTTTCAAGGTAATTAACCCACACATTTTTCTTGTTTGCTTCCTCTATAATAAAACCTGTACTTGTTCTCTATCATGACTTTTTTCTATCAAGCAGACTTGATGTGTGCAATATTAAGAGAGCAGTAGGTAAAGTGAAAGCTACCCAGTCCCACAGACTATATGAGCTCTTTAAGCTCTGTCTGCTGGTCTCAGGAAATGCCGTTAAACATCCATTACTTTGAACCCTATATTACAAATTTTACTTTTCTCATCTCTATACTCACAATTTCTTTGCAGTAATAACTTTCTCTTAATACGGGTAATGCAATGCATTGAGTTCTATATTTATTTTTGGCTTTATTGATTTCTGACAAAACCCTAATTATGGGTCATTTGAGGAAAGAGAAGAGGTTCATGAACTTCCTTTCACTAGACAAATATTTAGAGATGCAGACATGCCCTGTGTAATCTCCTAACATAGAATTGGAAAGAATAATTGTCAGGCCACCATAGGTCTCCCACCTTCCTCTGACAGTGGCTGTTTCAGGGATGATCTCACTCTTAGAGGGTGGTTCCTAGAAACCATCAAACGCAAACCTGGCCGAGAAAGTGCACTCATACCTGATAGGACAGAGGAAGCAGTTCAGAGAGTCTGTGGAGGCTCTTTCATCCCAATGTCTAGACTCATAAAATTGGGTTACAGTTAGCTACAATAGGGATTATGCCAAAGCTATTGCCAAGACATGTGGAAACTTAATAGAAGTCCTAGAGGCCTTTGACCAAACGTGACCCTCCTTAACTATAAGAAGGCTACCGTGACCCTTTCTGAATGATGTATCAGGCAAAGCTTTGGCAACCTTTCGCAGGGGAGCCCAGCCCTTTCTGTGGATGTGCTCACCTCCTCCCACAGAGCCTTGCCGATGCTTCCTTCCTCAGCTTCACCTTGTGAGCAGTGCAGGGCACAGGTCCCAAACCTAAAACGAAACAGAGTGAAGAAATAGAAGCAGGTTCATGTTTGCCTCTGATCACATTTTGCATTGTGTCAACGGTGGCCCCATGTTCACTTTTTTATTGTAGCAAATCTGAACATGTTGTTTATATCTTATTTTTTGGACTGATTCATGATCAAGTCTTATATTGTATAGTAAAAGAGAAAAGTACTCAAGTGTACTGTGAAAAATGCTCTTTCTGCTAAAGACATTGTGAATCACTGTGCGTATAAATGCTAGAGTTCAAAAGCTGAATAAATCAGTCGACCTCAAAGTCCATTTGTCTGATTCTCAAAACATATATTTGATTATTCTGAATCTCAAATCTCACAGGTTTGTGTGTATATGTAACACTGTCTCGGAGGTTGTCAATAAATACAGAGAATCTAAATTCACTTTTTCTCTAATAGAATACATTCTTGACTCAGTTCAGAAGTTGTAAGAGTGACTTGAGGGCCAGGAAAATGGAGGAAGAAATCATTAAAAACTGTCTTTTTACAAGGATTTACAATTTAAGTTTCCTCAGATGATGCATATTAATTAACCCTATGTTCTGGGCAAGAAAGTTCTTACTACTCTCCTTCTAGGGAACCGAGGCTTAGTGGTCGAGAAATTTCCCCAGGTTATTCTAAGAGGAAGTGGCAACACAAAAACTCTCATGGAAGACTTCTGACTTTTACCTACTTTCTCCTTTTTCATATGAAATTTGCTTATGTATAATTTCCACTATAAATTACATCGACCTTTAGTGCACAGCTTGATATATTTTGACTAGTGGACACAGTGGTTTCACCACCACAGCCATCAAGATAATAGAATATTTTATCACCTCAAAATGTTTTCTTTTGTTCATTTCTAGACTACATGCTCCTCTCCAGACTCCAGGCAACCACTGAATTGTTTTCCAGTATAAAAGACTGATCTTTATTCTAGAGCTTTCTGTAAATGGAATCATACATTTTGTGACTGGCTTCTTTCACTCAGTCTAACGCTTTCATTACATGTGTTGACCCTCTGCTCCATTTTATCGCTGAGTTGTATTTCACAAGATACGCCGTGGTTTGTCTATCCGTCATTCAGCTGCCAATGGACACTTGGTCGTGTGCAAGACATTGTGTGGTGTATTTTTTCACTTATCTTGAGAAAATGACTAAGAGTAGAATGTTTCCCAAAATGGTTGTACAATTTTCCATTCTCACCAGCAAGGTCTGACAGCTCCAGGGGAGTGCAGACATGATTGGTGACCTGCTTCTTGGTCGCAAGTCTGCACCAGTTACCCATCACTGTGTAATAATATGACTACAAAGTTAGCAGCCTGAAGCAGCATACATTTATTTTCTTGTAGTTTCTGTAAGTCAGAAGTCCAGGCGTGGCTTTGACTGGTTTTGGGGCACTACAAGCTTCTATAATATAACTCTGTAATCCTGTATAGGTAAGCCCATACATTCCAGCATCTTTGATGTATTTTCATATCACTATTTTAGAATGTTACCATTCCCATCAGTGTGAAATAGTATGACAATGTGGTTTAACTTGCATTTTATATTATTTTAGTTATAAATTTAACTTTTATCTATGTTTTAACCTCAAAATGCATGGCTACTATTTTTGCTTTTGAAGATCAATGATCTTCATGAGTATATAAAGATAATAAAAAACACCCTTTTTCATCTTTATTTTAACTATTTTTGGACCTCTACATTTCTTCTTGTAGATCTAAATGTCTATCTGGCACCATAGTCTTTGTCACTGAAGAATTTGCTTTCACATTCCTTGTAGTGAAGATATGCTAATAATAAATTCTCTTAGCTTTTATATTTCTGAAAATTTTCTCTGAAATAGTCTTTATTTCTCCTTAATTTTTGGAAAGATATTTTCACTGCGTATATATAAATTGACAGGTTTTTGAGGGTTTTCTTTTTCAGTGCTTTAAAAATCCATCTCCCTGTGTTCTGGGTTGCATAGCTCCTGATGGGAAATCTGTTATGTTTATGTGTACCCCTCTATAGTAATATATCATTTTTCTCTGGCTGACTTTAAGATTTCTCTATATCATTTGTACTTGGCAAGCTGATTTTAATATTCCTTGATATTGTTTGATTTGTATTTATACTGCTTGTAATTCCTTACATTTTTGCCTTAGTAGGTTTATAGTTTTCATCAAATTTGGAAATCATTTATTTATTATTTCTTCAACTAATTTTTCCCATAACTTTTCCTTCTGGGGCTCAAATTACATTTTTATTAGATAGTTTTATATTTCCCAGAAGGTGCTGAGGCTCTGTTAATCTACTTTCAATCTTTATTTTTCCCTGGCCTCTTCATTTTTGATGGTTTTTAAGGCTGTCTTCAAGTTCAAGAATATTTTCTCCTGCAGTATTCAATTAGCTGTTAATTTCATCCAGTCAGATTTTTATTTCAGATGATGACTTTCAACTCAAAAATCCTGTTTCTTTTTTTATATATTTATCCCTTTTCTTCTCACTGCTTGTTTTTTCCTGTAAGTCTTTGAGCATATTGAGTACATTTACAACAACAAGTTTAATGTACTTCATCACAAATTACATCATCTCTGCCATCTCTACTTCTGTTGCTATAGAATGAATATTTTCTCATAATTACGGGTCACATTTTCCTCCAGTCTAGGAATTTTTGGATTGCCTGTTTGACCCTGTAAATGTTATGCTACTGAGTGCTAGATATTTTTTGTTCTTTTAAAGAGTTTTGGACTTTGCTCTCACAGGTGATAAAGTGTCTTACAGATCTATTGTCTCTTAGGAGTTTATTTTTTGTTGTTGTTTGTTTTTTCTTTTAATTGGAGTATTTATTCTACTCAGATTTAATGTCAGACCTGATATTGTCGGGCTTATATTCCACATGTTAGTATTCGTTTTCTCTTTGAATCACTTTTTTAAAGTGCTTTTAAAAGGTAGACCTCCAGTATTCTTTTTGGCTTCTTTAGCCTCAGTAAGGCAGGTTTTTTGGGGGTCTGTGCTAAATCCTCCATATATCCAAAATGTCTTTCCACTCTGGCTGGTGGAAACAGGAATGATTCTTGCTCCTGTGAGAGTTGGGACAATTTTCTCTTTAATGGTCTCTGGTAATTGTTCTCTCTCTGGAACCATTTTTTGAGGTTGTACTGTACACATGTGAAGACTCAAAGACTCAACAGAACTTTCTATGTAGATTTCTGGAAATCTTCCTGTTAGTAACTTTCCTCTTCCTGATACTCTGCCCCACAGATTCTAACTATTTCAGCCTCCCTGAACTCTGATCTATGTTTCATAGAGGTCCTGAGAACAGTGCACTCTGTTTGGACCCCCTGGTCTGTGTCAGTACAGAAATATCTCCAGCTAGTAACCTAAGGTGGTTTTAAGACTTACTTTATTTGTTTCTCTTCTCTGAAGGATCACAGGCCTGCACTGCCTACTGTCCCATATCTGCAAACAACTATTCCACATTTTGTCCAATTTTCTATTTGTTGACAATGGGAGGGTAATTCCAGCCTTTATTACCGCCTCATGGCTGGAGTTCATCCTGCATCATTTCGGGCAGAGGCAGTGAGGTGTATGGTAAAGCACACAGGCTCTGAAGGAAAATGACACACAGTTCAATATCAGTCTACAGGGCACTAATCCCTGAGCCGGAATAGTGGGTTAAGCTTCTTGTGTCTCCCTTTGTTCATTTGTAAAACAAGGATGATAACAATGATACTTACTAATAGATGGTCTGTTATGATTTAATTAGTTAATAGGTACCCAGCTCTTGGAAGAGGGGATGCAGGTAGTGAGCATTGTGTGATTGCTATTTTTACACCAGCTTCTCCATACATCATTTGACCTAGATTCCCTTTCTGTCTGTTATATTAAAGAGAATTGAATCTTCAAGAATTGACAATTAAACTTTTTACTGCAGTTATGCCTGGAGGAGAACTAGAAGAAAGTTTGGGAGTGATCAAAGAGAGCTTTAACATTTATCTGTACTATTTGGATTATTCATGAGACTATATTTTTGCGTTAATTTTATAACTAGACATGTTTAAAAAAAATGAAAAAGCGAGCATATTTCTTTATGGTAGATATTGCTAGCTGACTACCAAATTCTGGGTTTTTATCTTCCTTTTTGTTCACACATCTAGATTTTATTTCCCAGCCTCTTCTGTCATTCGATGTAGCCACACGACTAACTTCCAGCCAATAAACTTTTACTGAAAGTGTCACACTTCACTTTCAGGCACGGTCAATATAAATGACTCACATGTGCCCTTTTATGACCATTGTCTTCTAAACGTCTGATGGCTGGTAAAATGAGGACCCCAGAGTGACCATGGATGAGGCGTGGGAAAGGTGACTGATCATCCGCAGTCCAAACTCCTTGAAGGAGGGCCATTTGGACAACTTGTTCTTACAAATATTAATTGAAATTTTGTGCAAGTAGTTTGAAAGCTAGGAAGAGAGTCCAAGGCCATCTGACTGAAAAACTTTGTTCTTTAAATAACACAATTCATTGATTTACCTAAAAATAAAAACTCAGAGAGTTTATAAGAAAACAAAATTAGCTCAAGGAAAGGGATTATTATCTAAAATGAGACGAGAAAGGGCTACTTGGTACGGTCAAAATTTCTGGAAGATTCCATATATAAGCAAATCATATGATATTTGTCTTTCTCTGTCTGACTTACTTCACTCAGTATGACAATAGAAAACTAATAAGGACCCACTATAAAGCACAGGGAACTCTACTCAATACTCTGTAATGACCTATATGGGAAAATAATCTAAAAAAGAATGGATATATATGTGTATAACGGATTCACTTTGCTGCACACCTGAAACGAACACAACAATTGTAAATCAGCTCTACTCCAATGAAAACTAATTTTAAAAAACTCTGGATAGAAGATATTCATCTCTAAGACTCTATGACAAAGATTCAAGTCATTCACACTTGAAGCACCAATTTCCAAATATAAGTTGAGAAGGTGATCTGCATTTTTATATGGAGTCCGTTAAAAGAAATTAATTTTTAATTGGCACCATGGGTAGAAAAGAGAGTGCTGCTCAGTTCCTGTGCTCCCAGAACTAACCTTTCAAGTATTAAAACACAGAGCTTCACCTCAAAGGGGCAAATAGGACCCGGGCTTTGGATAGAGTCATACCCGAGGATCTATCACCTTTCACAACTGACCAAGACCTCCCCTGCCTACATTCTCTCATTTGAAAAAGAGAGGCTAATAAAAGATCTCTCATTTAGAGGATAAACAAAAAAGTATCCCCGTACTTTAAATACCTTTTTAAGCTCGTACCACACAAGATGCTAGAAGGTCAAGGATTCTCCCGTGGAGAGGAAACCTGGGTTGATATTCTATGCATGTTTCAAATGATCTGTAATTTTGGAAAAGCCTTCTGTCCTCTCACAGAGCACACTGTGAAGTCGATGTTTCATATACCTTGCCAATATATTGCCTTTACTGTATTTGACCAAAACTAGTGCTTCAACTCAAGGCTGTATATTTTTCTTAGGGTTAAAGAGGCCTAAGGCAATGTTTGGTGACTCATGGTGGGAGGGAATACCACAGAAGTTATGGCCCTATCTGGTAAATCCTGCTATTGAAGAGTTCATTTGGAAAAAAAAAAAAAAAAAATGTTTTTTTCCAGACTTCAGAGTTACACTATTGCTTCGATCGTATTGTTCAAACTCTGAAAACAAGAACAGTCTTTGTTCTAACGTTCTTGAGCCTCTTGATATTTGGCAAAATGTCAATGGCATCAAGAGCATTCATACAACCTTTCTGTTGTTGCTTTTTATTTCCCCACATACAGATTTCACGGAGAATGAAATATTTTGAGGATTACTCTGTTTTCATCCCTCTTTATGTATAAACCTTGGGTCCTTAAATTCAGCAATGCTCAAAGGATAGCATGCTGTAAATCCTCCACTGCTTCAAAATCTCAGTTGTATGTATTTTCATTTTATTGTTTGACACAAGTTCAATAATCATAACATAAGCAGGTTCTTTACTAGAACAACAAAACATCTCTGTTAGCCGAAAAGGATTCTTCTATCGTTAGAGATGAATAGGAAGACGATCCCATAAATAAGAGAAATTTAAAACTGTGTTAAAAAATCAAGATTGCTTTTGATTTCTCATATGTAAATAATGCATTTCCCTATTGGATTCTTGCGATCAATTCATTGACACCACAGTAACATAAGTAGATGAGCACCTAAATACAGAATATTACCATAACATTTATGAGAATGCAAAGTAGAACTAAATAATGGATTTAAAATATTCAAAGGAGACAGATCACAGGGGAAATTAAGGGAGAAAAAAGAGGAAGTATGTTCTCATTATTTGGTTTTAGAGCTTTAAAATAAATATGTTTGTTCCAAATACAATTTTTAATTTCCCAGCCTTTTAAAATCCCATCAAGGTCGGAAGAATTGACATGTAAGAAGATATATCCTCTGTGGGACTGGGAAGGGCTATTCCATAAAGAAGAAATATGTGAACTAACAAAATCAAAACTTCATTCATGCAAAAATTGCCAGAAATTAACCCATGATATTCTTCATGTGACATTGTAAAATATGCTCACATCATGATATTTGCAGGGCATTTATTTGACCATGAAAAACAACATCAATAGAAATTGACAAACTGAGTATTTCCACCTTTAGGGTCTCCTTAACATCTACTTAAAAAGCTTCATTTTATAAAATGAATCTGGGGTTTTATTCTGTCTTTAGATCTACATACCCAGCCACCCCCAGAATAAAATTAAAGTCGTTTATGTTTAAAATTAATTAGAGAATGGGTCAATTTACTCATTGTCATTTATTCATCAGTTCGACTGTGAACTTTAGTGTTTCTGCAGCTTAAAAGCTATGAGAAAAACACTCATGCATTGACAAATGAAAATAATTATTCTGTAGATCAATAATTTATTATGAACTTAAAGTTATAGTAGAAAGTCATGTCGTATGCATGGAAGCTGTTCTCATTGTCAGTGTTTATTTTACATGAAAACTGGATAACCATAATTTAAAAGACTGCTATAAAAGATGATTTTGGTCTTCCAAACACACACATGCATGCTATATTTTGTATAAAATTTACTTTATTGTTGGATTCTTAGAATTAACTTAAATCTCCTTTTGGCACTTTGGATCCCTTTTGCTAAGTTCCTTCCCCCACAGCCTTGGTGAGGGTAGAAAATGCTTTGATGGTCCCAGCATCTTAACCCTCCCTGTATCCATGCCCTTTGTCATGGAACTTAGCAGTTAATCTCACAGAAGCAATGGGGTACATTTTCCCTTTCCCTTAATTATGCGTGCTCTCCGGGATGAGGTGGGAGTGAAAGTGTGCCAGTTCTGGGCGCTGGGTAATTTTACATGAAAACTGGATAACCATAATTTAAAAGACTGCTATAAAAGATGATTTTTGTCTTCCAAACACACACATGCATGCTATATTTTGTATAAAATTTACTTTATTGTTGGCTTCTTAGAATTAACTTAAATCTCCTTTTGGCACTTTGGATCCCTTTTGCTAAGTTCCTTCCCCCACAGCCTTGGTGAGGGTAGAAAATGCTTTGATGGTCCCAGCATCTTAACCCTCCCTGTATCCATGCCCTTTGTCATGGAACTTAGCAGTTAATCTCACAGAAGCAATGGGGTACATTTTCCCTTTCCCTTAATAATGCGTGCTCTCCGGGATGAGGTGGGAGTGAAAGTGTGCCAGTTCTGGGCGCTGGCTAAAGAGACCTTGAGTATTTCTGTCCTTTCTCTTGTGTCTCTGTCTTTGCCACCAGAACATGGTTGATCCAGCCTGATAGAAGAAACACGTGCAGAGTCGAGACATGTAAAGCTAGGACCATCTTAGGTCATCCAACCACCAGCTGATGCTACGCACCTGAGCAATTTCAGGTAAGATTAGACGATCTGCCTAGCTTACCCTGAGCTAACCCTGGATATAGGTGCAATAAACATTTGTTGCTGTATGCAAAAGAAAAAAAAAGATAATTTTGGTCCAGTATTATTGACCACAGTTAATTCTGACTGAGTTACAGTCTGCTAGCTGTTTATCGACACCTATTCTTTCCCTTCTAGGGTACAGACATACCTTGGAGATATTATGGGTTCAGTTCCAGACCACAATAAAGCAACAAAGCAAGTCACACAAAATTTTTGGTTTCCCAAGGTATATAAAAATTATGTTTACACTACACTGTAGTCTATTAAGTGTGCAATTGCATTATGTCTAAAAAAACAATGTACATACCTCAATTAAAAAATAATTTATTGCTAAAAAATGTTAACCATCATCTGACCCTTCAGCGAGTTGGAGCAGTAACAGCAAAGACCACTGAATACAGATCACCATCACAAATATAATAATAGTGAAAAAGTTTGAAATCTTGTGAAAAGTACCAAAATGTGACACAGAGACACGAAGTGAGCAAATGCTGTTGGAAAAATGGCGCCCATAGACTTGCTTGGGTCAATGTTGCCATCAACCTTCAATTTGTGAAAAATGCAGTATCTGCAAAGTGGAATAAAAAGAACCATGACAAAACGAGGTGCACTGGGAAATTGGTTGTCAAGCCAGGAGCCCCACTTCCCAGAACCCTTGGTCCTGTGTATCCTCACACTTGGCTTGTTGCCCATGGAATGTGAGGGGGAGTGATCGGTACCACTTCCTGTCCAAGCTTGGAAAGAATGAGTGTTCTTTCTTCATGCTCTTTCTCTTCTTCGCTGGGCGCAAATGACATCAAGGATTTGGGGAGGAGTGAGGTCATGAGATGAGGGAAGCATCTCTCTGTAAATCACTAAGTGGAAGAGAGTCACCTGCTAACTAGGAACACCTCCTTGAGACTGTTAAGTGAGCAATAAATAAATCCCTCTTTTGTTCAAGCTGGGAAGCACTGTTGTTCCTATTCCAGTCTGAAGCTCTTTGTTACAGCAGCTAGGGTTACCCTAAGTAATCCAGTCTTATCACGGTACTTGCAAACTTCGAGGCATGGTGTCTGTTTTCTATCTAGGAAGAGCGGTCATCTGAAGGATGCTCCTCGGTGCGGTGAGAGACTCACTGTCTCTCCCTGTCGCCAGGTAATTGCTAGAATTGATTTGCTGCTCTGTCTGCCAAGGTAGACAGGCCTCCTGCTGCAGGCTCACTACCCCACACTTTCCCTCCACAAACCTCCTCTGTTGAAGATGTTTTCTCAGAAGGGAAAGGTGTCACTGGTGAAGAATATAGAGTTAAGTGCCCCTGTCAGAGCCTCCAAGGCTACAAAGCACATGAAATAATAGTTTGGAATGGGAGAAAGCAATCCTTGTTAACTAGAATTTCACTGGACTCTACATAACAGAAACCAAAACGTAATCCCATAGACAAAAAGTCATTAATTTGTGTATCAAGACATTCAGAACTATGTGTCCAAATAACATAGCTCCTCTAGGAGGTCTTCGAAGACCAAAGCACCATCTCTCCACCTGCTCTGCCATCTTGTCTTGTGACTGTCACGTGATTGCTCCACATACAGAGATACAAGCATTCTAGAGACAAGGGCAAAGAAAGGCAAAGGCGATTCTCTGCCTTTATTAAGATGACAGAAGTAACTTTTCTGGAAACTTACTTGGTAAGCTTCGGCTTATACCCTATTAGGCAGGGCTGAGTCATGGGGCTCCTCCAGCTGCAACAGAGACCAAAGAAGTAACTATAGAATGTCTGCTTGGGGACATCTCCACATGTAACACTTCCAGTCCAAAGCTCCTAAGAAGCTGGATTTTAATATTCAAGCTTCACTGGATGTATGCATCTCTCAATATATTCTTTAAACTAAAGTACATTTTTTAACAAGTTATATACCAAAAAAGTGTAGGAATAATTTTGAGTTAGTTCCAAATACAACTTGAGGACCATTGGAGTCATGTGTAGACATTTTAATAAGCACCCTGAAAATTAATAAAGGGATACCAGAATCTAAAAACTGTATCTCCCATATTGCTGATCCTAAAGATCCCACGTTAATACATTTTTAAAAGGTGTTTCTTAACAGCACTAACTTTTGAGTAGCATGTGATAGTCCCAACATTTTACATCCTAACATGACAGTTCATTACACTCACACACTTATATATACTTATGTATATGCAGGCATTTTACTGAGTCTTAATTACTTTAAGATACTGGTTGTGTTTTAAAATGTAAACATTTAGGGCTTCCCTGGTGGCGCAGCGGTTGGGAGTCCGCCTGCTGATGCAGGGGACACGGGTTCGTGCTCCGGTCCGGGAAGATCCCACATGCCACGGAGCGGCTGGGCCCGTGAGCCATGGCCGCTGAGCCTGCGCGTCCGGAGCCTGTGCTCCGCAACGGGAGAGGCCACAGCGGTGAGAGGCCCGTGTACCGCAAAAAAAAAAAAAAAAAAAAAAAAAAAAGTAAACATTTAAATTTGTCCTATTTAATAGACTTTGCTCACAGAACACTTTGTTTTAGCAACATATTACTGATATTTAGTGAAAATAGCTTTTTTAAACTTTTTAAACACCACATATTACTACACTGAACAAAATCAGGTTTCTATTACTAAGTAAGGGCAAAGGGATATTGCTTATGTAGCTAGTAGTGTGGACCATACAAACCTACTGTAATCTTAGGTTTTCAAAAGAAATCTCATATGGAGCATTTATAAGTGAATAAAAAAATAAAATATGATAATAAGCATTAGATGATAGGGGGCCTTCTTTTATTATTTTTAATTTTTTTTAATTTTTTTAAATTTTTATTTGCCTTACGCGGGCCTCTCACTGTTGTGGCCTCTCCCTTTGCGGAGCACAGGCTCCGGACACGCAGGCCCAGCGGCCATGGCTCACGGGCCCAGGCGCTCCGCGGCACGTGGGATCTTCCCAGACCAGGGCATGAACCCGCGTCCCCTGCATCGGCAGGCGGACTCTCAACCACTGCGCCACCAGGGAAGCCCGGGGCCTTCTTTTAGATAACTCACATGTATAATGAATACTATTTCTGAAAATATGTTTTTAAAAGCCTATTGTTTCTGAAAGTTTGTAACTTCATGGGGTTGTTTGACTCAATAATTAAATCTGCATGACCAACCATTTAAAAGGAATAAAGAAAAATATAGGTCTATAAAAAGAAAATAAATGAGAGAAAAAAGAGGTCTAGCAAAGAAAGTTTAAAATCAAGACTGAACAAGAGAACCCTGAACCAAGATGGTGGAGTAGAAGGATGTGGTCTCACTCCCTCTTACAAGAACACCAGAATCACAACTAACTGTTGAACAATCATCGACAGGAAGACCCTAGAACTCACCGAAAAAGATACCCCACATCCAAAGACAAAGGAGAAGCCACAATGAGATGGTAGGAGGGGCACAATAACAATAAAATCAAATCCCATAACTGCTGGGTGGGTGACTCACAAACTGAAGAACACTTATACCACAGAAGTCCACCCACTGGAGTGAAGGTACTGAGCCCCACTTCAGGCTTCCTGACCTGGGGGTCCAGCAATGGGAGGAGGAATTCCTAGAGATTCAGATGTTGAAGCCTAGCAGGATTTGATTGCAAGGCTCTGACAGGTCTAGGGGAAACAGAGACTCCACTCTTGGAGGGCACACACAAGTAGTGTGCACATTGGGACCCGGGGAAAGGAGCAGTGACCCCCGGGGAGACTGAACCAGACCTACCTGCTAGTGTTGGAGGGTGTCCTGCAGAGGCAGGGGGTGGCAGTGGCTCACCGTGAGGACAAGGATACATGCAGCAGAAGTTCTGGGAAGTACTCCTTGGCATGAGCCCTCCCAGAGTCTGCCATTAGCCCAACCAAAGAGCCCAGTTAAGTTCCAGTGTTGGGTTGCCTCAGGCCAAACAACCAACAGGGTGGGAACTCAACCCCACCCATCAGTAGTCAAGCAGATTAAAGTTTTATTGAGCTGGGTCCACCAGAACAACACACAGCTCGACCCACCACCAGTGCTTCCCATCAGGAAACTTGCACAAGCCTCTTAGATACCCTCATCCACCAGAGGGCAGACAGCAGAAACAAGAAGAACTACAATCCTGCAGCCTGTGGAATAAAAACTACATTCACAGAAAGATAGACAAGATGAAAAGGCAGAGGGCTACGTACCAGATGAAGGAACAAGATAAAACCCCAGAAAAACAACTAAATGAAGTGGAGATAGGCAACCTTCCAGAAAAAGAATTCAGAATAATGACAGTGAAGATTATCCAGGACCTCGGAAAAAGAATGGAGGCAAAGATGGAAAAGTGCAAGAAATGTTTAACAAACAACTAGAAGAATTAAAAACAAACACTTAGAAGAATTAAAGAACAAACAAACAGAGATGAACAATACAATAACTGAAATGAAAACTACACTAGAAGGATTCAATAGCAGAATAACTGAGGCAGAAGAACGGATAAGTGACCTGAAAGACAGAATGGTGGAATTCATGGCTGTGGAACAGAATAAAGAAAAAGGAATGAAAAGAAATGAAGACAGCCTAAGAGATCACTGGGACATTAAACGAAACAACATTTGCATTATAGGGGTCCCAGATGGAGAAGAGAGAGAGAAAGGACCTGAGAAAATACTTGAAGAGATTATAGTCGAAAATTTCCCTAACATGGGAAAGGAAATAGCCACCCAAGTGCAGGAAGCGCAGAGAGTCCCATACAGCATAAACCTAAGGAGAAACAAGCTGAGATACATAGTAATCAAATTGGCAAAAATTAAAGGCAAAGAAAAATTATTGAAAGCAGCAAGGGCAAAATGAAAAATAACATACAAGGGAACTCCCATAAGGTTAACAGCTGATTTCTCAACAGAAACTCTACAAACCAAAGGGATTGGCATGATATACTTAAAGTGATGAAACGGAAGAATCTACAACCAAGATTACTCTACCTGGCAAGGATCTCATTCAGATTCGATGGAGAAATCAAAAGCTTTACAGACAAGCAAAAGCTAAGAGAATTCAGCACCACCAAACCAGCTTTACAACAAATGCTAAAGGAACTTCTCTAAGTGGGAAACACAAGAGAAGAAAAGGACCTACGGAAAAAAACCCAAAACAATTTTAAAAATGGTCATAGGAAGACACATATCGATAATTACCTTAAACGTGAATGGAATAAATGCTCCAACCAAAAGACACAGACTTGCTAAATGTATACAAAACCAAGACCCATATATAGGCTGTCTACAAGAGACCCACTTCACACCTAGGAACACATACAGACTGAAAGTGAGGAGATGGAAAAAGATATTCCATGCAAATGGAAATCAAAAGAAAGCTGGAGTAGCAACACTCATATCAGATAAAGTAGACTTTAAAATAAAGAATGTTACAAGAGACAAGGAAGGACACTACCTAATGATCAAGGGATCAATCCAAGAAGATGTTTCAATTATAAATGTATACGCACCCAACATAGGAGCACCTCAATACATAAGGCAACTACTAACAGCTATAAAAGAGGAAATCAACAGTAACACAATAATAGTGGGGGATTTTGACACCTCACTTACACCAATGGACAGATCATACAAACAGAAAATTAAGAAGGAAACCCAAGTTTTAAATGACACAATAGACCAGATAGATTTAATTTATATTTATAAGACGTTCCATCCAAAAACAGCAGATTACACTTTCTTCTCAAGTACACACGGAACATTGTCCAGGATAGATCACATCTTGGGTCACAAATCAAGCCTCAGTAACTTTAAGAAAATTGAAATCATATCAAGCATCTTTTCTGTCCACAACACTATGAGATTAGAAACGAAATACAGGGGAAAAAAACGTAAAAAACATGAACAAGTGGAGGCTAAACTATACGTTACTAAATAACAGAGTGATCACTGAAGAAATCAAAGAGGAAATCAAAAAATACCTGGAAACAAATGACAATGAAAACACGATGATCCAAAACCTATGGGATGAAGCAGAAGAAGTTCTAAGAAGGAAGTTTATAGCTCTACAAGCCTACCTCAAGAAACAAGAAAAATCTCAAATAAACAATCTAACCTTACACCTAAAGGAACTGAGAAAAAAGAACAAACAAATCCCAAAATTAGCAGAAGGAAAGAAATCATAAAGAACAGAGCAGAAATAAATGAATAGAAACAAAGAACAGCAAATATCAATAAAACTAAAAGCTGGTTCTTTGAGAAGATAAACAAAATTGATAAACCATTAGCCAGACTCATCAAGAAAAAGAGGGAGAGGACTCAAATCAATAAAATTAGAAATGAAAAAGGAGAAGTTACAACAGACAGCGCAGAAACACAAAGCATCCTAAGAGACTACTACAAGCAACTCTATGCCAATCAAATGGACAACCTGGGAGAAACGGACAAATTCTTAGAAAAGCACAACCTTCTGAGACTGAACAAGGAAGAAATAGAAAATAAGAATAGACCTATCACAAGCACTGAAATTGAAACTGTGATTAAAAATCTTCCAACAAACAAAAGTCCAGGACCAGATGGCTTCACAGGTGAATTCTATCAAACATTTAGAGAATAGCTAACATCCATCCTTCTCAAACTCTTCCAAAAAATTGCAGAGGAAGGAACACTCCCAAACTCATTCTATGAGGCCACCATCACCCTGATACCAAAACCAGACAAAGATACTACAAAAAAATAAAATTACAGCTCAATATCACTGATGAATATAGATGCAAAAATCCTCAACAAAATACTAGCAAACAGAATCCAACAACACATTAAAAGGGTCATACACCATGATCAACTGGGATTTATCCCAGGGATGCAAGCATTCTTCAATACATGCAAATCAATAAATGTGATACATCATACACCATGATCAAGTGGGATTTATCCCAGGGATGCAAGGATTCTTCAATATATGCAAATCAATCAATGTGATACACCATATTAACAAATTGAAGAATAAAAACCATATGATCATTTCAATAGATGCAGAAAAAGCTTCTGACAAAATTCAACACCCATTTATGATGAAAAAACTCTCCAGAAAGTGGGCATAGACGGAACCTACCTCAACATAATAAAGGCCATATACGACAAACCCACAGCAAACGTCATTCTCAATGGTGAAAAACAGAAAGCATATCCTCTAAGATCAGGAACAAGACAAGGACGTCCACTCTCACCACTGTTATTTAACATAGTTTTGGAAGTCCTAGCCATGGCAATCAGAGAAGAAAAAGAAATAAAAAGGAATCCAAATTGGAAAAGAAGAATTAAAACTGTCACTGTTTGCAGATGACATGATACTATACAGAATCCTAAAGATGCCACCAGAAAACTACTAGAGCTAATCAATGAATTTGGTAAAGTTGCAGGATACAAAATTAATGCACAGAAATCTCTTGCATTCCTATACACTAATGATGAAAAATCTGAAAGAGAAATTAAGGAAACACTCCTATTTACCATTGCAACAAAA